>NW_028226421.1:0-41855 GCF_052327205.1 Somniosus microcephalus
TGGTCCTCTGGATTCCAGCCTAGCTGGTGTAGTGGGGTTGGGAGGGTAAAAGATGTTGGCCCAGTAATTCCGTTCCAAATGCGTGAGTACGGTCGGGGTACTCACGCGTCTGGCCGGAGGAAATGCCGGTTTTCAGCATGCACAGCGCATGCGGGGAAAACCGGCATTTCCTGTCCTCTGAACGAAGGGGTTCAGAGGCACAGCACGTGCGACTGCACAGGCAGCGCGTGCGCAGTGAACTTCGTCGATTTCATTCATGGATTCAGTGAGGTTAAGTCCTTACAACTTACACATGAATAAAGCATGTGTAAAGTTGCTCCAGAGGCTGCGGAGGAAGATATATTTTATCGTGGAGCTTCTGAAGGGCAATATTTTTGTTTGGGAAAGGGAGGAAAGTTATTTTAAGAAATGATGAGGTAAGTTTTAAAGTTTTTTTTTTAAACGGGTTTTCAGTACTGTAGGTAGAAGGAGCAATTGTGGCTGTGTGAATTGAATTTGCTGTGTTTATTAAATGTGAAAATGACTGTTCTAAAATGAGTAATGTAACATTTCAACATTTTTAAGAAAGAAACTTCATCAGTAATATATTCTTTTAAGTAATTATGTATGTATGTCCGTATATATTCCTTTACGTATATGTATATATTCCTTTACTTATGTGTATGAATGTATGTATTTAATTATGATTTTCCAATAAGTTACTTTCTCTGAAAGTCATAATTAAATACATACATTCATACACATAAGTAAAGGAATATATACATTCATATACGCAAAGGAATATATACAGACATACATATATAATTACTTAAAAGAATATATTACTGATGAAAAGTTTCTTTCTTAAAAATGTTGGAGTCATTTTCACATTTAATAAACACAGCAAATTCAATTCACATAGCCACAATTGCTCCTTCTACCTACAGTACTGAAAACCCGTTTTAAAAAACAAAAATAAACTTTAAATCTTACCTCAGCATTTCTTAAAATAATTTTCCTCCCTTTCCCAAACAAAAATATTGCCTTTCAGAAGCTCCACGATAAAATATATCTTCCTCCGCAGCTTCTGGAGCAACTGTACTCATGCTTTTTTCATGTGTAAGTTGTAAGGACTTAACCTCACTGAAAGCATGAATGAAACCGGCAAATTTTACTGCGCACGCGCTGCCTGTGCAGTCACACGTGTTCTGCCTCTGAACCCCTTCGTTCAGAGGACAGGAAATGCCGGTTTTCCCCACATGCGCTGTGCATGCTGAAAACCGGCATTTCCTCCGGCCAGGCGCGTGAGTACCCCGACCGTACTCACGCGTTTGGAATGGAATTACTGGGCCAACATTTTACATGTCAATAAAATGAAAAATTTAACAATTGCACGATTTGCCCCCTCGCATCTGCGACTGAGGGTCCAAGGAGGTGCATTGCGCAAGAGGTCATCGTCGTACGTATCCTCACACTGTTCCCTTTCAGGAACTGTATGAAGTGGTGGAAGGATTTCTGGCCACGTTAACGCTCCTTCCGTGACCATAACCATCTTCATACCAGCCATTAGGGTGGTTAGTCCTATGGCGTGAGGGTTTTACGGGCTCCCACAACCCATCTGAGGGGAGGGGAGCCACCCACACCCGCGGACGCAAGTATCCTGCTGGATGTCCACCCAGAATTTATAGTTGGAGCTCCGACTCCACTTGCCGGGACTGTCTGGAGCGAGATTCGAAACCCTACTCCTTCTGGCCCAGCGGCGGGGATGCTTACCGCTACGCAAAAGGCCCACTCCGTGCAAAAGGTGACACCCATACGTTTCCTGCGCCTTTTCCCTCCCCATGACTGGAGCCCTATGCTGCCACTTGAAAGACCAAGCTATCATCTGTCCTTTTTGCGGCACCCTGGACTTCTCATTACCAATGATGAGCAGGCGCTGCGCCTCCACCTCGTTGAGGAGATTGCTGAGGTCATCATCAGTTCAATTGTGAGTTCTTTTAATGCCGTGAATTGTGCTCATTCCAGCCATTTCACGTTGCTAATCGGAGTGGGCCTTTGGCGTAGCGGTAGGATCCCCGCCGCTGGGCAAGACGGGGTAGGGTTTCGAACCCCGCTCCAGACAGTCCCGGCAAGTCGAGTCGGAGCTCCGGCTCTAAATTCTGGGTTGACATCCAGTGGGATATTTGCGTCCGTGGGTGTGGGTGTGGGTGGCCCCCCCTCCTTGTATAGCTTGTGGGAGCCCATAAAACCCTCCCGCCATAGGACTAACCACCCTAATGGCTGGTACAAAGATGGTTACGGTCACGGAATGAGTGTTAATCACGGCCATAAATCCTTCCACCACTTCATACAGTTCCCCAAAGGAAACAGTGTGAAGACACGTATGACGACGACGTTGCTAAATAAATAAATGGAATGAAAAAAATTCTTTCAGGGCTTTTAAAAGTCTTTAAATTGCTTTAATTCTGTTTAAAACTACTTCAGATTCTTCAAAATAATGTAAACGTTTTTAAAAGTTTATAAAAGTTACCAAAAGCTTCATAAAAATACCAAAAACCTATTTGAAATGCTGCTCTACATGTAAAAATGCTTTGCAGCTTGTGAGAAACATTGGGGGCGTGTCCTATTAAACTGAGACCTCAAGGGGCGTGTCTCAGTGGCACAACGCGCTACAGGCTTCGCGCTGGCTGCACTCCTGGGCGGCGTGACGTCAGACGCTGCCCGGGATTCTTCTCTTTCAAACAGGAATTCCAGGCGTCCCTGGAGGTGAACGGCAGGCGCGTCGGGTAAGTGCAGATCGGGGGCTTGCACGCGCGGCAAGCCCCCGACCCGAATTTCTGCCCCGTTGTATATTTTAATTCTCCCTCACTTATTCCGAGTGTTCCCCACCCTTTGAAAGTATAAGTTTTATTATATTGTATATTTTCTGTCTCAAAATAAAGATCTGAATTCTTTTGACTAACCCAGGCGTCTGTCACAAGTTTATTACAACCCCCAAATAAGTCCAATGTCTGGAACAAAAGGGACTGTGAGCGATTCGAACCGCTCAAAGGAGTCAGAGGTGAAGCTGACAAACAACCCACACACCACCCCTTACAGGAGGGCTGGGTGTGGGTGAGGAGGGTCGGGTATGGGTAAGGATGGCCGGGTGTGGGTAAGGAGGGCCGGGTGTGGGTAAGGAGGGTCGGCTGTGGGTAAGGAGGGCCGGGTGTCGATAAGGAGAGCTGGGTGTGGGTAAGGAGGGCCCTGTGTGGGTAAGGAGGGACATGTGTGTGTAAGGCGGATCGGGTGTGGGTAAGGAAGGTCGGGTGTGGGCAAGGAGGGCCGGGTGTGGGCAAGGAGGGCCGGGAGTGGGTAAGGAGGGCCGGGAGTGGGTAAGGAGGGCCGGGAGTGGGTAAGGAGGGCCGTGTGTTGGAAACCAGGGTCGGGTGTGGGTAAGGAGGGCCTGGTGTGGGTAAGGAGGGCCGTGTGTGCGTTAGGAGGGCCCGGTGTGGGTTAGGAGGGCCGGGTGTGGGTTAGGAGGGCCGGGTGTGCGTAAGGAGGGCCGGGTGTGCGTAAGGAAGGCTGGGTGTGGGTATGGAGGGCCAGGTGTGGGTAAGGAGGTTCGGGTGTGGGTAAGGAGTGCCGGGAGTGGGTATGGAGGGCCGAGTGTGGGTAATGAGTGCCGAGTGTGCGTTAGGAGGGTCTGGCATCTGTTAGCAGGGTCGCGTGTGGGTTAGGAGGGCCGGGTGTGAGTAAGGATGGCCGGGTGTGGGTTAGGAGGGCCGGATGTGGGTAAGGAGGACCGTGTGTGGGTAAGGATGACCGTGTGTGTAAGGAGGGCCAGGTGTGGAGGAGGAGGGCTGTGAGTGGGTAAGGAGTGCCGTGTGTGGATAAGGAGTGCCGTATGTGGGTAAGGAGGGCCCTGTGTGAGTAAGGAGGGCCGTGTGTGGGTAAGGAGGGCCCTGTGTGAGTAAGGAGGGCCCTGTGTGAGTAAGGAGGGCCGTGTGTGAGTAAGGAGGGCTGTGTGTGGGTAAGGAGGGCCCTGTGTGTGTAAGGAGGGCCCTGTGTGTGTAAGGAGGGCCCTGTGTGGGTAAGGAGAGCCCTGTGTGTGGGTAAGGAGGGCCCTGTGTGTGTAAGGAGGGCCGTGTGTGGGTAAGTCGGGCCCTGTGTGTGTAAGGAGGGCCCTGTGTGTGTAAGGAGGGCCCTGTGTGTGTAAGGAGGGCCGGGTGTGTGTAAGGAGGGCAGGGAGTGGGTAAGGAGGGCCGGGTGTGTGTAAGGAGGGCAGGGAGTGGCTAAGGAGGGCCGGGAGTGTGTAAGGAGTGCAGGGAGTGGGTAAGGAGGGCTGGGTGCGTGTAAGGAGGGCAGGGAGTGGGTAAGGAGGGCCGGGTGTGTGTAAGGGGGGCTGGGTGTGTGTAAGGAGGGCCGGGTGTGGGTAAGGCTGACCGTGTGTGTGTAAGGAGGACTGGGAGTGGGTAAGGAGGAACGGGCGTGGTTCAGGCGGGCCGGGTGTGGGATAGGAGGGCCGGGTGTGGGTAAGGAGGGTTGGGTGTGAGTAAGGAGGGCCGGGAGTGGGTAAGGAGGGCAGGGAGTGTGTAAGGAGGGCTGTGTGTTGGTAAGGAGGGCCGAGTGTGTGTAAGGAGGGCCAGGTGTTGGAAACCCGGGTCGGGTGTGTGTTAGGAGGGCCGGGTGTGGTTTTGGAGGGCCGCTTGTGCATAAGGTGGGCCGGGTGTGGGTAAGGAAGGCCGGGTGTGGATAAGGAGGGCCGGGTGTGGGTAAGGAGGTTCAGGTGTGCGGGAGGAGGGCTGGGAGAGGGTAAGGAGGGCTGTGTGTGGGTAAGGATGGCTGTGTGTGGGTAACGAGGGCCGGTGTGGGTAAGGAGGGATGCGTGTGTGTAAGGAAGACCGAGTGTGGTTAACGAGTGCCGAGTGTACGTTAGGAGGGACTGGTGTGTGTCAGAAGGGCCGGGTGTGGGTTAGGAGGGCCGGGATTGAATAAGGATTGCCGGGTGTGAGTAAGGAGGGCCGGGTGTGTGTGAGGAGTGCCAGGTGTGAGTAAGGAAGGCCAAGTGTGGGTAAGGAGTGCCGAGTGTGTGTAAGGAGGGCCGGGTGTAGGCAAGCAGGGCAGTGTGTGGGTAAGGAGGGCCTGGTGTGGGTAAGGAGGGCCGGGTGTGGGTGAGGAGGCCTGGGAGTGGGTAAGGAAGGCCAGGTGTGTGTAAGGAGGGCCGGTGTGGATAAGGAGGGCCGGGAGTGGGTAAGGAGTGTGTGGAGTTTGCACATTCTCCCCGTGTTTGCGTGGGTTTCCTCCGGGTGCTCCGGTTTCCTCCCACAGTCCAAAGATGTGCGGGTTAGGTTGATTGGCTATGATAAATTGACCCTTAGTGTTAGTGGGGTTATGGGGATAGGGGTGGGATATGTGTTGATGTAGGGGTTACGGGGATCGGGTGGGATATGTGTCGGTGCAGGCTCGATGGGCCGAAATGGCCTCTCTCTGCACTGTGGGGTTTCTGTGATTTCTGTGATTTCTGAGTGTGAGTAAAGAGGGCCGGGTGCGAGTAAGGAGGGCCGGGTGTGGGTAAGGAGGGCCGTGTGTGGGTAAGGAGGGCCGGGTGTGAGTAAGGAGGGCCAGTGTGGATAAGGAAAGCTGGGAATGGGTATGGAGGGCTGGGAATGGGTATGGAGTGCCATGTGTGGGTAAGGAGAGCCGAGTGTTTGTAAGGAAGGCCGGGTGTGGGTACGGAGGGCCGAGTGTGGTAATGAGTGCCGAGTGTGCGTTAGGAGGGTTTGGCGTCTGTTAGCAGGGCCGCGTGTGGGTTAGGAGGGCTGGGTGTGAGTAAGGATGGCCGGGTGTAGGTAAGGAGGGCCGGGTGTGGGTAAGGAGGGCCATGTGTTGGTAAGGAGGGCCCTGTGTGGGTAAGGAGGACCGTGTGTGGGTAAGGATGTCCGTGTGGGTAAGGAGGGCCGGGTGTGGATATGGAGGGCTGGGTGTGGGTAAGGAGGTTCAGGTGTGTGGGAGAAGGGCTGGGAGAAGGTAAGGAGGGCCGTGTGTGGGTAAGGAGGGCTGTGTGTGGGTAAGGAGGGCCAGTGTGGGTAAGGAGGGCTGCGTGTGTGTAAGGAAGACCGAGTGTGGTTAACGAGTGGCGAGTGCACGTTAGGAGGGCCTGGCGTGTGTTAGGAGGGCCGGGTGTGGGATGGGAGGGCCGGAAGTGGGTAAGGAGGGCCATGTGTGTGTTAAGAGGGCACAGTGTGTGTTAGGAGGGCCGGGAGTGGATAAGGATTGCTGGGTGTGAGTAAGGAGGGTCGGGTGTGGGTGAGGAGGGCCAGGTGTAAGTAAGGAAGGCCAAGTGTGGGTAAGGAGTGCCGAGTGTGTGTAAGGAGGGCCGGGTGTAGGTAAGCAGGGCTGTGTGTGGGTAAGGAGGGCCTGGTGTGGGTAAGGAGGGCCGGGTGTGGGTGAGGAGGCCTGGGAGTGGGTAAGGAAGGCCAGGTGTGTGTAAGAATGGCTGTGTGTGTGTAAGGAGGGCCATGTGTGAATAAGGAGGGCCGGGTGTGAGTAAAGAGGGCCGGGTGTGAGTAAGGAGGGCCGGTGTGGATAAGGAGGGCCGGGAGTGGGTAAGGAGGGTCGAGTGTGAGTGTAGTGGCGCTTCTTAGTTTCCAAACAGGCAGGCCACTGAGCTGTGGGGCCTTTAACAACGAGTAGACGCGTGTCGAAATAAAACGTTCCCAAACGTAGCTTTGTCTTTTAAACTGTTTACTATAACACTTAACAAACGGAATTACAAAGCAAACACGTATAAACGAACACGGTCAAAAACTGTACTGCTCCAAACCTCACAGCTTCTGCCTCTTTCGGCCACGTGCAGTTTAAACTGTAAAATGGCTGCACCCATGTGTGGCTTAAGGACTGTTCCATTGTGGCAAGAATGAAGGGGGTGTCGGACTATACTACTGGAGCAAGAAAATAGGGGGTTTCTTAATACAATAAGTCGGTCAGGTAAATTAACTGTATTATGCCATTTAGCCACTATTTTAAAGTATTTTCTTCAGCTTTTATGGCTCTTACATTCCGGCCCCTAATTGACTAGGCACATGAAGCATATCAATTACTCAAACATTCTTAAGAGTCATAAACGAATGAGTTCAACGTATTTACAATATAAATGTCCACTTTTTTCATTCAGGAACCTTTCACGCTGCTTCTTGTAGCAGGCAGAGCTTTGTGATCGGTCTTTCCAGGGTACTGGTCTTGGTTTGCAAACAAACGCGACGAACGACGCCTCTGGAGTCTGGCATGGTCTTAATTATTTTTCCCATCAACCAAGAATTTCTAGGGGCTGAATCATCCACGATTAAGAGAATGTCTCCGACAATGAAGTTCCTCTTTGTTTTGGACCATTTTTGACGCTCCTGTAGCAGAGGTAAGTATTCTCTTGTCCATCTGGTCCAGAAAAGGTCTGACATATACTGAACTTGCCTCCACTTCCGACGGGCATACAGATCTTCCTTTTTGAAGACTCCCGGGGGCATGGCTGGCTGTGTTTTCAACAACAACAGGTGGTTCGGAGTCAGGGCTTCGAGGTCATTGGGATCATCTGATGTCTTAGTTATCGGTCGGTCATTAATGATGGCTTCGACCTCGCACAGAACGGTTTGGAGTCCCTCGTCGTCAAGCGCTTGCTGCTTCAGTACAGAACTGAGTAGTTTTCTTACGGTGCGTATCTGTCTTTCCCAGACACCTCCGTGGTGGGATGCAGCCGGAGGATTGAAGATCCACTTAATTCCTGTTTGCATCATGGCTTCCTGTATTTTAAGCTGATTCCAACCTTCAATCGCTTCCCGTAGTTCTCTCTCCGCTCCGACGAAATTGGTGCCATTATCAGAACGCATAATGGACACCTGTCCTCTTCTACAGACAAAGCGCCGCAAGGCGTTAATACAGGAATCAGTGTCAAGCGTGTGTGCCACCTCAATATGAACTGCTCTGATGGTCAAACAAGTGAAAAGCACACCATATCTCTTGACAAGGCTCCGTCCTCGCTTTACCTCGAAAGGCCCGAAATAGTCCACCCCTACGTTTGTAAATGGGGGCTTGTCTGGTAACAAACGGTCTTCAGGCAGGTCTGCCATTTTCTGCTCCCCAGCTCTAGCGTGTAACCGTCTGCAAACAATGCATTCAGAGAGTATTTTTCTTATTACGGAATTAGCTCCTGGAATCCAGTATCTTTGTCTTAGCTTCGCAAGCACGTGATTCCTCCCACTGTGTCCAATGCTCTGGTGTATATGCTGAAGAATGAGAGTAGCAACCCGGAGGTCCTTAGAAAGGATAGCAGGATGCTTGGCCTCCTCTGGCATAGCAGATTTGTTTAGTCTCCCTCCCACCCTCAGTACTCCATCTTGCAGTGTAGGGTCCAGCTTGTAGATATGACTACCTTTCTTGATTGGAGTATTTCGCTGTAGAGCTTCGATTTCTTCTGGGTATCTTTGTCTTTGACTGAAGCGAACTATCTCCTTCTCAGCCTTGGCCAAATCCTCCACGGTCAGTGAATTCTTGCCCAATGTGGTCTTATGCTGATGCATGTACTGCTGTAGAAGCATTCTCTGCTTATCAGGGTTACTTTCAGACTGACTGATAGTGGCTCGGTACTCTTTTCTCTTACCGCTCCGGTGTAGCAGCAACTCTTTCAACCTTAGGAACCATGCAACTGCTTTCCTCAACTGGTGCCATCCTGAGAAATGGTTAACAAGCTTGTTCACTGTGTCGAAGTTCTCTTTCGTATTTATGAGATTTACTGTGACTGATCTCTTGACTTCGACGTCGTCTTCAGCAATCTGACTTGGCATATCTGGTCTTTCTGGCCATGATCTCTCTGTTTCCAGCAGATAACTTGGGCCTTGTATCCAAGTTTCGCTCCTCGTGAAGTTTTCAGCCTTCAATCCCCATGAGGCTTGATCTGCTGGGTTTAATGAGGTGTTTACATACCTCCATTGAGATGGTTGTGTAGCTTCTCTAATGGATGAGATTCTGTTTGCTACGAAGGTCTTGAAGCGTATCTTCTCATTCTCTATATACTTCAGTACCGTCGTGCTATCCGTCCAGAAGACAGATTCTTCTAATGGGAGCTGTAACTCTTTACGCATCACCTGGTCAACTTTAACTGCAACAACCGCTGCCGTCACTTCCAGTCTCGGGATGGTGACCTGCTTCAGCGGAGCCACCCTGGATTTCCCCATGAGGAAGGCACAATGTTTCTGGCCCTGTTGATTTGTCAGCAAGAGGTAAGTAGCCGTGCCATAGCCGTCCTCACTGGCGTCTGAGAAATGATGTAGTTGAGCCGTCCTTGTAACTCCAAAACTCGCGGGCTTGATTCATCTACTGACGTTGAAGCTAGAAAGTTGTTGCAAATCTGTCAGCCATCTGTGCCATCTCTGAGCTTGACCTTCTGGGGTATCTTCATCCCATCCTCTCTTGTATCTACACAGCTCTCGGACCATCAGCTTCACCGGCAGAATGAGTGGTGCCAGGAATCCGAGAGGGTCGTAGATGGAACTGACCACGGAGAGAATCCCTCGTCTTGTGGATGGTCTTTCGTTCACCGTTATCCTGAAGTTGAACGTGTCTGACTCGATGCACCATTGTACACCAAGAGCTCTCTCGATAGGAAGGACATCGTGGCTCAGGTCCAGATCTTTGACTTCAGTGGCTCTTTCCTTTTCTGGGATAGAAGTTAGAACTGCTCTGCTGTTGCTTATCCACTTAGTCAGATGGAATCCTCCATTCGAACACAGAGTTCTAAGGTCTCTTGACAGTGCGATGGCATCGTCTTCTGTTGACATGGACTTCAGACAGTCATCGACATAAAAGTTTCTGAAGATTGTCTCCACGGCCTCTGATGGTGCTTTGCCTTTGCCATCTTCTGCAGTTTTTCTGAGAGCGTAGCTTGCACAGCTGGGAGATGATGTGGCTCCAAACAAGTGTACGGCCATTCTACATTCCACCATCACTTGACTAACGTCGCCATCTGGCCACCAAAGGAAACGCAGAAGATCAGCATCTTCATCAGGGATTCTGACTTGGTAGAACATTGATTCTATGTCTGCCATCATGGCAACGAGCTCTTGTCTAAACCTAGTCAAGACGCCAATGAGGGTATTAGTAAGATCAGGACCTTGAAGCAGCTGATCATTCAGTGAAGTTCCTCTGAATGAGGCGGCACAGTCAAACACTACACGGATCTTTTTCTTCTTTGGGTGATACGCCCCGTGATGAGGAATGTACCAGACCCTTCCATCGTCTCTGTTCAACTGTTCTTCAGGCACTTTTACAGCATAGCCTTTCGCTATGATGTTTCTCATGAAGTCTTTGTAGTCTTCGTGAAAGTCGGGGTTCTTGTTCAGCTTTCTCTTTAGACTGATGGCGCGTTGCTCTGCTATGCAGCGATTGTTCGGCATCTTCGCGGTCTGTCTTCTCAGTGGCAAACCAATGTGATAGTGGCCATCAATGAACTGTGTAGACCTTGTCATCAAATCCATGAACTGATGGTCTTCTTGTGACATCTCTGTCTTTTCCTCACAGCTGCGTTCTGAGAAGTCTGTGTTGAACTGCTGTATCAACAGCTCTTCAATGCTTGCGATCGAGATGCGATTAACTGTGACATTTTGTCGTTCCTCCTTGTTCGACTTGTTGCCATCATCTCTCCTTACCGGTCCATTGACTACCCATCCAAGGGCTGTCCTGATGGCGTAGGGTCCGTCATCCTTGCTGTTTATCACCTGCCATGGCTCCATAGTTTTGTAGGCATTGGTTCCAATTAATAGGTCAATTTCTGCTTCAATGTATGGGAGACGCACCTTTTCTAGGTAAGGCCATCTATCCACATCCTTCTGCAGGGCTAGGTTCCCTATTCTAACAGGAATCTCCCTCTGTGTGAAAACATTAGGCAGGTCTATGAAGTCCTTCTCTTCAAGTCCACACACTTCTAGGTCTGACAGGATATAACTTTGCATTGCCTTCTCATGACCCATGGTGCGTAATAGGATTTCTGTTCTTCTGCCTCTAACGTTCAGCTGTCGCATGAGTGATTCTGTGCAGAACGTTGCTGAACTACCTGGATCCATGAAGGCGTAAGTCTCCACAACCTTCTCACTCCTCTTAGACTTGATCCTTACTGGTACGATGGCGAGAATACAATCACTGTCACCGGCCCCAGTAAGTCCACAAGTCTCTGGTTCTAGCGACACCAGAGCACTTGAAACAACCGTCTCGTCGGTATTGTTTTCTTCACTCTTCTTAGGGACTTGTTCTTCTTTATGGATATGCAGCAGACTGGGATGTTTCCGAGTGCACTCTCTGCATGTTGTTCTTTGCTTACAGTTTCTACTCAGGTGCCCCTGAGAGAGACATCCAAAACATAGGCCGTTGCACTTCAGGAATTCGATTCTGTCCTTATGTGGCTGTGCTTTGATGTCGCTGCAGAAATCCAATGTATGATTCTTCTGGCAGAATAAGCATGGCTTCTGAAAGGCATCAGCAGACGTCCCTGTGCTGCTCCTTTTGGTAGAGGAGTTCTGGGGCCTTTCTTCCTCGGCCTGAGTGACGATAGTTGCAAAGCTGCTTCCCCTGGAACCACCTTTCCTGAGAGTCTTTGATTCAACAGGCTTGGCTTTCACTCTTCCATCAGTAGTCGGGCTGACATCCTGGATGTTTCCAAACAATGGGTCCCTAGCAATTTTAGCCTGTTTGTCTATGAAATTCACTAAGTCTGCAAACCTGGCTCTACTTTTCCGTCTCTCCATTATCTCAAAGGCTGTTCTTCTCCATTGTTCTCTCATCCTGTAAGGAAGCTTAGAGATGATGATTCTCATAGTCGTAGGATTGTCCATCTCTTCCATGAATTCAACATCCTCCATGGTGTTGCGACATCCTATGAGGAAAAGAACGTATGCGTTCAATGCCTCTCTGTCCTCCGATCTGATCTGTGGCCACTTGGTAGCCTTTTCAATATATGCAGTGGCTATCTTCAGCTCGTTACCATAGTGCTCCTGCAGCAACTTCCTGGCTTCTATGTATCCCCGGTCCGGTCTCATGTGTTCACAGCTTCTGACCAGGTCTTGTGGTTTACCACTGGTGTACTGTCCCAGGCAGTACAACTTATCACTGCTGCTCTCTGTTTTGGAGTCAATGGCTTGTTCAAAGGATCTGATGAAGGGCTTAAACTTGAGTGGGTCGCCTTGGAACACTGGTATGTCTCTTTGAGGGAGTCGAAACAGATTCTGTTGTTTTACAAGCATCTCTGTAATTTCGTTCTGACGTTGCATCACTCGGTATAGGCTTCTCCCTGTGTCTTCAGGCCTCTGGTGGTCATCAGCAGGGTCTAGTCTAGACCGTCTGATGTCTGGGGTAGCATCACGTGCTCCTGTTAGTGGAGAGGCCACTCTTCCACGCTGTAATGCCAGGGGATTGCCTTCGGGCTCTGTTGTAACTCTTGAAGGTGCCCTGGATCCAACTCTATGTGACAACGTTGACTGGCAGTGGCTCCCGCCATCCCGTGAGCCTTCATAATCTTCATACGCACTCAACCTGGCGTCTGAGACCTCGATAGCTGTTTTTATCTCCAGCTGTTCTTTCTTTGCCTGCACCTGGGCCCGTTGGGCCTGCACTTGGGCCTGCAGTTGGGCCTGTTGGGCCTGTTGGGCCTGCAGTTGGGCCTCTTGGACCTGCAGTCGGGCCTCTTCCCATTCAAGAGCTTGCTTCTCCGCTAAAGATGCTGCGCGCGCCATCAACGCCGTCCGTTCAGCCTCCGCTCTCATGCGTCGCGACGAGCTTGTGGTGGAAGCGACTGACCTGCGTCCAGAAACAGAGCTACCTTCTTTTCGATTTTTGCTCGGTCTGGCGGAAGTCTCTGAAATGCTATCGTCTGGTCTGACTTCATCGTCAACTTTATCTTTCTCTGCTGTATCAGCATCTTGACGAATCTTTAAAATCCACTGTTCCATGGCCTTGATATAGTCCTTAATGCTGGTTGATTTAAGATCAAACCAGTTGTGCTGATCATCGTTTCCCTCTTCTTCAGACAGAAGTGCTAATACATCTTCATTGAGTACATTAAATTCTTCATGCAGCTTGGAGAAATCGTAATACATTATGTCTTCAGCTTTCTTAATATTAGCATTATCTTCCATGAGGCGATCAATTATCTTCATTTTTCCAGTTATCTGAGCTAATTTAGCCTTCCTTGCACCTATGCTTCTATGTAACTTCTCTTCCATTGCCTTTGGGGTGAGCTTTATTTCCCTCTTTTGGCTAGCAATCCTTCTGGCTGAGGGATGCTCCTGGTTCCGCAAGGCCTCGGCCATTTTACCCGCAGCTCTTATTTAGCTTCTCAATAGAATGAACAAAGCAAGTAACAGTCACTGTACCTTCGCTTTCTTATATTGTCGTCTGGTTCCGTGACCATTCATGTATACGTTCGCCGACGATTCCGTCCCTTCCTTCTTAGGGAGCAAGTTTTTGACTAATGTAGTGGCGCTTCTTAGTTTCCAAACAGGCAGGCCACTGAGCTGTGGGGCCTTTAACAACGAGTAGACGCGTGTCGAAATAAAACGTTCCCAAACGTAGCTTTGTCTTTTAAACTGTTTACTATAACACTTAACAAACGGAATTACAAAGCAAACACGTATAAACGAACACGGTCAAAAACTGTACTGCTCCAAACCTCACAGCTTTTGCCTCTTTCGACCACGTGCAGTTTAAACTGTAAAATGGCTGCACCCATGTGTGGCTTAAGGACTGTTCCATTGTGGCAAGAATGAAGGGGGTGTCGGACTATACTACTGGAGCAAGAAAATAGGGGGTTTCTTAATACAATAAGTCGGTCAGGTAAATTAACTGTATTATGCCATTTAGCCACTATTTTAAAGTATTTTCTTAAGCTTTTATGGCTCTTACAGTGAGTAAGGAGGACTGGGTGTGAGTAAGGAGGGCCGTGTGTGGGTAAGGAGGGCCAGGTGTGAGTAAGGAGGGCCGATGTGGATAAGGAGGGCCGGGAGTGGGTAAGGAGGGTCGAGTGTGAGTAAGGAGGGCCGGGTGTGAGTAAGGAGGGCCGGGTGTGGGTAAGGAGGGCCGTATGTGGGTAAGGAGGGCCGGGTGTGAGTAAGGAGGGCCGGTGTGGATAAGGAGGGCCGGGAGTTGGTAAGGAGGGTCGAGTGTGAATAAGGAGGGCCGGGTGTGAGTAAGGACAGCCGGGTGTGAGTAAGGAGGGCCGGGTGTGGGTAAGGAGGGCCGGGTGTGAGTAAGGAGGGCCAGTGTGGTTAAGGAGGGCCGGGAATGGGTAAGGAGGGCTGGGAATGGGTATGGAGTGCCATGTGTGGGTAAGGAGAGCCGAGTGTTTGTAAGGAAGGCCGGGTGTGGGTACGGAGGGCAGAGTGTGGGTAAGGAGTGCCGAGTGTGGGTAAGGAGGGCCGGGTTTGTGTAAGGAGGGCCGGGTGTGGGTAAGGGGGGCTGGGTGTGGGTAAGGGGGGCCAGGTGGGGGGAGGAGGGCCGGGAGTGTGTATGGAGGGCCGAGTGTGGGTAATGAGCGCCGAGTGTGCGTTAGGAGGGTTTGGCGTCTGTTAGCAGGGCCGCGTGTGGGTTAGGAGGGCCGGGTGTGAGTAAGGATGGCCGGGTGTGGGTAAGGAGGGCCGGATGTGGGTAAGGAGGGCCATGTGTTGGTAAGGAGGGCCGTGTGTGGGTAAGGAGGACCGTGTGTGGGTAAGGATGTCCATGTGTGTAAGGAGGGCCAGGTGTGGAGGAGGAGGGCTGTGAGTGGGTAAGGAGTGCCGTGTGTGGTTAAAGAGGGCCGTGTGTTGATAAGGAGGGCCGTATGTGGGTAAGGAGGGCCGTGTGTGGGTAAGGAGGGCCCTGTGTGTGTAAGCAGGGCCGTGTGTGTGTAAGGCTGACCGTGTGTGTGTAAGGAGGGCTGGGTGTGTGTAAGGAGTGTCCTGTGTGGGTAAGGCTGACTGTGTGTGTGTAAGGAGGACCAGGAGTGGGTAAGGAGGGCCGAGTGTGGGTAAGGCGGGTTGGGTGTGAGTAAGGAGGGCCGTGTGTGGGATAGGTGGGCCGGGTGTGGGTAAGGAGGGTTGGGTGTGAGTAAGGAGGGCCGGGAGTGGGTAAGGAGGGCTGGGAGTGGGTAAGGAGGGCTGGGAGTGGGTAAGGAGGGCCGTGTGTTGGTAAGGAGGGCCGAGTGTGTGTAAGGAGGACCAGGTGTTGGAAACCAGGGTCGGGTGTGTGTAAGGAGGGCCTGGTGTGGGTAAGGAGGGCCGGGTGTGGGTAAGGAGGGGCTGGCGTGTGTAAGGAGGACCATGTGTGTGTTAGGAGGGCCCAGTGTGTGTTAGGAGGGCCGGGTGTGGGTTCGGAGGGCCGCTTGTGCATAAGTTGTGCCGGGTGTAGGTAAGGAGGGCCGGGTGTGGGTAAGGAGGTTCAGGTGTGTGGGAGGAGGGCTGGGAGAAGGTAAGGAGGGCTGTGTGTGGGTAAGGAGGGCCGGTGTGGGTAAGGAGGGCTGCGTGTGTGTAAGGAAGACCGAGTGTGATTAACGAGTGCCGAGTGCACGTTAGGAGGGCCTGGTGTGTGTTAGGAAGGCCGGGTGTGGGATGGGAGGGCCTGAAGTGGGTAAGGAGGGCCATGTGTGTGTTAAGAGGGCACAGTGTGTGTTAGGAGGGCCGGGAGTGGATAAGGATTGCCGGGTGTGAGTAAGGAGGGCCGGGTGTGTGTGAGGAGGGCCAGGTGTAAGTAAGGAAGGCCAAGTGTGGGTAAGGAGTGCCGAGTGTGTGTAAGGAGGGCCGGGTGTAGGTAAGCAGGGCTGTGTGTGGGTAAGGAGGGCCTGTTGTGGGTAAGGAGGGCCGGGTGTGGGTGAGGAGGCCTGGGAGTGGGTAAGGAAGGCCAGGTGTGTGTAAGGATGGCTGTGTGTGTGTAAGGTGGGCCATGTGTGAGTAAGGAGGGCCGGGTGTGAGTAAGGAGGGCCGGTGTGGATAAGGAGGGCCGGGTGTGGGTGAGGAGGCCTGGGAGTGGGTAAGGAAGGCCAGGTGTGTGTAAGGATGGCTGTGTGTGTGTAAGGATGGCTGTGTGTGTGTAAGGAGGGCCATGTGTGAGTAAGGAGGGCCGGGTGTGAGTAAGGAGGGCCGGGTGTGAGTAAGGAGGGCCGGTGTGGATAAGGAGGGCCGGGAGTGGGTAAGGAGGGTCGAGTGTGAGTAAGGAGGACCGGGTGTGAGTAAAGAGGGCCGGGAGTGGGTAATAATAATAATTCAACTTTATTGTCATTGCACAAGTACATGAACAACGAAATGTGATCTTGCAAGCTCCCATGACTGGGAGAAGCAAAGCCGCTGCGTCGGTGCGCGCCGCCATTCCATTTCCACCATTCCTCCTGTCCGACAATCTTCAGCCCACCGCCCGGGCCTGCTCACCAGCCGCTCCTCCTCGGGGCTCCTTCCGTGACCTTCTGCACCTGGTCTTCCCTGATGGTCACCCCGCCAGGTACTAACCAGGCCTGGCTCTGCTTAGCTTCCAAGCCTTAGACCAGTGACCCTGTCCCTAGTCCCAGGAACAAGGAGGGTCGAGTGTGAGTAAGGAGGGCTGGGTGTGAGTAAGGAGGGCCGGGTGTGGGTAAGGAGGGCCGTGTGTGGGTAAGGAGGGCCGGGTGTGAGTAAGGAGGGCCGGTGTGGATAAGGAGGGCCGGGAGTTGGTAAGGAGGGTCGAGTGTGAGTAAGGAGGGCCGGGTGTGAGTAAGGACAGCCGGGTGTGAGTGAGAAGGGCCAGGTGTGGGTAAGGAGGGCCGAGTGTGAGTAAGGAGGGCTGGGATTGTGTAAGGAGGGCCGGGTGTGTATTTGGAGGGTCGGGAGTGGGTAAGGAGGGCTGGGTATGGGTATGGATTGCGATGTGTGGGTAAGGAGAGCCGAGTGTTTGTAAGGAGGGCCGGGTGTGGGTACGGAGGGCAGAGTGTGGGTAAGGAGTGCTGAGTGTGGGTAAGGAGGGCCGGGTTTCTGTAAGGAGGGCCGGGAATTGTTTAGGAGGGCCTGGTGTGTGTTAGGAGGGTCGGGAGTGGGTAAAGAGGGCCGAGTGTGAGTAAGGAAGGCCGAGTGTGAGTAAGGATGGCCGGGTGTGGGTAAGGAGGGTCGGTTGTGGGTAAGGATGGCCAGGTGTGAATAAGGATGGCCGGGTGTGGGTAAGGAGGGCCAGGAGCGTGTAAGGAGGGCTGGGTATGTGTAAGGAGGGCTGGGAATGGTTTAGGAGGGCCTGGTGTGGGTTAGCAGTGTTGGGAGTGGGTAAGGAGTGCCAAGTGTGGGTTAGGAGGGTTGGGTGTGTGAGTAAGGAGGGCCGGGTGTGGGTAAGGAGGGTCGGTTGTGGGTAAGGAGGGCCGTGTGTGGGTAAGGAGGTCCGGGTGCGGGTAAGGAGGGCCGGGTGTGAGTAAGGATGGCCGGGTGTGGGTAAGGAGAGCACGGTGTGTGTAAGGAGGGCCGGGTGTGGGAAAGGAGGTCCGGGTGTTGGTAAGGAGGGCTGGGTGTTGGTAAGGAGGGCCGTGTGTGGGTAAGGAGGGCTGGGTGTGGGTAAGGAGGGCCATGTGTGGGTAAGGAGTGTCAGGTGTGGGTATGGTGGGCCGTGTGTTGGTAATGAGGGCCGGGTGTGTGTAAGGAGGGCCCTGTGGGTGTAAGGAGGGCCGGGTGTGTGTAAGGAGGTCTGTGTGTGGGTAAGGAGGGCCGTGTGTACGTAAGCATGACCATGTGTGGGTAAGGGTGGCCGGGTGTGGGTAAGGAGGGCCATGTGTGTGTAAGGCGGGTCAGGTGTGCGTAAGGAGGGCCGGGTGTGGGTAAGAAGGGTCGTGTGTGGGTAAGGAGGGCCGTGTGTGGGTAAGGACAGCCGTGTGTGGTTAAGGAGGGCCGGGTGTGAGTAAGGAGGGCCGGTGTGGGTAAGGAGGGCCGTGTGTTGGAAACCAGGGTCGGGTGTGGGTAAGGAGGGCCTGGTGTGGTTAAGGAGGGCCTGGTGTGGGTAAGGAGGGCCGTGTGTGCGTTTGGATGGCCATGTGTGGGTAACGAGGGCCGTGTGTGAGTAAGGCGGGCCGGTGTGGGTTAGGAAGGCCGAGTGTGGGTAAGGAGGGCCAGGTATGTGTGAGCTGGGCCGGGTGTGGGTAAGGAAGGCCGAGTGTGGGTAAGGATTGCCGGGTGTGGGTAAGGAGGGTCGTGTGTGAGTAAGGAGGGCCGGGTGTGGGTTAGGAGGGCCGGGAGTGGGTAAGGAGGTTCGGGTGTGGAGAAGGAGGTTCAGGTGTGGGTAAGGAGGGCCGAGTGTTGGTAAGGAGGGCCAGGAGTAGGTCAGCAGGGCCGAGTGTGAGTAAGGAGGGTCGGGAGTATGTCAGGAGGGCCGGGAGTAGGTAAGGAGGGCCGGGTGTGGGTGCGGAGGGCCGTGTGTGTGTAAGGTGGGTCGGGTGTGGATATGGAGGGTCGGGTGTGCATAAGGAGGGCCGTGTGTGGGTAAGGAGGGTCGTGTGTGGGTAAGGAGGGCCGTGTGTGGCTAAGGAGTATCGGGAGTGGGTAAGGAGGGCCGGGTGTGCTTTAGGTGTGGGTTAGGAGTGCCGGGTATGGGTAAGCAGGGCCGAGTGTGGGTAAGGGTGGCCGACTGTTGGTAAGGAGGGCCGGGAGTGGGTAAGGAGGATCAGGAGTGCGTAAGGTGGGCCGGGTGTGTGTAAGGAAGGCCGAGTGTGGGTAAGGAGTGTCGTGTGTGCGTAAGGAGGGCCGTGAGTGCATAAGGAGGGCTGGGAGTGTGTAAGGAAGGTCGGGAGTGTGTAAGGAGGGCTGGGAGTGGGTAAGGAGTGCCGGGTGTGGGTAAATAGGGCTGGGAGTGGGTAAGGAGGGTCAAGTGTGGGTAAGGAGTGTCAGGTGTGTGTAAGGAGGGCCAAGTGTGGTTAAGGAGTGCCGGGTGTGGGTTAGGAGCATAAGGTGTGTGTTAGGAGGGTCGGATGTGGGGAAGAAGGGTCAGGAGTGGGTAAGGAGGGCTGGGTGTGGATTAAGAGGGCCGGGTGTAGGTAAGGAGGTCCGGGAATAGGTAAGGAGGGCTGTGTGTGGGTAAGGAGGGTCAGGGGTGGGTAAGGAGAGTCAGGGTTGGATTAGGAGGGCCGGGTGTGGGTTAGGACAGCCGGGTGTATGTTAGGAGGGTCAGGAGTGGGTTAGGAGGGCCGGGTGTTGGGAAGGAGGGCCTGGTGTGGGTAAGTAGGTCCAGGAGTGGGTAAAGAGGATCTGGAGTGGGTAAGGAGGGCCGGATGTGGGTATGGAGGGCCGAGTGTGGGTAAGGAATGTCGGGTGTGGGTAAGGAGGGCCGGGATTGGTTAGGGAGGACCGGGAGTGGGTATGGAGGGCCGAGAGTGGGTAAGTAGGGTCGGATATGGGTAAGGAGGGCCGGGTGTGGGTAAGGAGGGTCGGTTGTGGGTAAGGAGGGCCGTGTGTGGGTAAGGAGGTCCGGGTGTGGGTACGGAGGTCCGGGTGTGGGTACGGAGGGTCGGTTGTGGGTAAGGAGGGCCGTGTGTGGGTAAGGAGGTCCGGGTGTGGGTACGGAGGGCCGGGTGTGAGTAGGATGGCCGGGTGTGGGTAAGGAGAGCACGGTGTGTGTAAGGAGGGCCGGGTGTGGGTAAGGAGGGCCGGGTGTGGGTAAGGAGGGCCAGGTGTGTGTAAGGAGGGTCATTTTTGGGTAAGGAGGGCCGTGTGTGGGTAAGGAGTGCCGGGTGTCAGTAAGGGGGGCCGAGTGTGAGTTAGGTGGGCCGGGTGTGTGTAAGGAGGGCCGGGTATTGGTAAGGAGTGTTGGGTGTGGGTAAGGAGTGTCGGGTGTGGGTATGGTGGGCCGTGTGTTGGTAATGAGGGCCGGGTGTGTGTAAGGAGGGCCCTGTGTGTGTAAGGAGTGCCGGGTGTGTGTAAGGAGGTCTGTGTGTGGGTAAGGAGGGCCGTGTGTGAGTAAGCATGACCGTGTGTGGGTAAGGAGGGCCGGGTGTGGGTAAGGAGGGCCGTGTGTGTGTAAGGCGGGTCGGGTGTGCGTAAGGAGGGCCGGGTGTGGGTAAGGAAGGTTGTGTGTGGGTAAGGAGGGCCGTGTGTGGGTAAGGAGGACCATGTGTGGTTAAGGAGGGCCGGGTGTGTGTAAGGAGGGCCGGCGTGGGTAAGGAGGGCCTGGTGTGTGTAAGGAGGGCCGGGTGTGTGTAAGGAGGGCCGGCGTGGGTAAGGAGTGCCGTGTGTTGGAAACCAGGGTCGGGTGTGGTTAAGGAGGGCCGGGTGTGAGTAAGGAGGGCCGGTGTGGGTAAGGAAGGCCGAGTGTGGCTAAGGAGGGCCAAGTATGAGTGAGGATAGGCCGGGTGTGGGTAAGGAAGGCCGAGTGTGGGTAAGGATTGCCGGGTGTGGGTAAGGTGGGTCGTTTGTGAGTAAGGAGGGCCAGGTGTGGGTTAGGAGGGCCGGGAGTGGGTAAGGAGGATCGGGTGTGGGTAACGAGGGCCGGGAGTGGGTAAGGAGGGTCGGTTGTGGGGAAGGAGGTTCAGGTGTGGGTAAGGAGGGCCGAGTGTTGGTAAGGAGGGCCGGGAGTGGGTCAGCAGGGCCAAGTCTGAGGAAGGAGGGCCGGGAGTGTGTCAGGAGGGCCAGGAGTGGGTAAGGAGGGCCGGGTGTGTGTAAGGAGTGCCGTGTGAGTGTAAGGAGGGCCATATGTGGTTAAGGAGGGCCGGGTGTGGGTAAGGAGGGCCGGGTGTGTGTAAGGAGTGCCGTGTGTGGGTAAGGAGGGCCGGGTGTGTGTAAGGAGTGCCGTGTGTGGGTAAGGAGGGCTGTGTGTGGGTAAGGAGGGCCGGGTGTGGGTAAGGAGGGTCGTGTGTGGGTAAGGAGGGCCGTGTGTGGGTAAGGAGGGCTGTGTGTGGGTAAGGAGGGCCGGGTGTGGGTAAGGAGGGTCGTGTGTGGGTAAGGAGGGCTGTGTGTGGGTAAGGAGGGCCGGGTGTGTGTAAGGAGTGCCGTGTGAGGGTAAGGAGGGCCGGGAGTGAGTAAGGAGGGCCGGGTGTGGGTAACGAGGGCCGTGTGTGTGTAAGGAGGGTCGGGTGTAGATGTGGAGAGTCGGGTGTGAGTGAGGAGGGCCGGGTGTGGGTGCGGAGGGCCGGGTGTGGGTATGGATGGCCGAGTGTTGGTAAGGAGGGCCGAGTGTGAGTAAGGATGGCCGAGTGTTGGTAAGGAGGGCCGGATGTGTGTAAGGAGGGTCGGGTGTGTGTAAGGAGGGTCGGGTGTGTGTAAGGAGTGTGATGAAATATGCCATTCATCACTCATCTGTATTCTCTGTGTGTGATTGTGCCTGTGACTGTGGTTTAGCTTCAGTTTCATTTCCCTTACCTCAGTTCCGTTTCCTCACCTTGTATTGTATTGTGTGTAGGGCTCCGCCCATACCTGGCCCCTTTGTAAGCAGGCCCAGCATGTCTCACATCCAGTATAGCAGACCTCTGGATGGGAGACACTTCTCCACTGTGTGTTACGTTCTAAGTTAATAAAAGCCTTGCTTTGTTCCGCTAACATCGAGTCTCGGATTTATTGAGGCACATCAAGGAGGGCTGTGTGTGTGTAAGGAGGGCCGTGTGTGGGTAAGGAGGGCCGGGATTGGGTAAGGAGGGCCGGGAGTGGGTAAGGAGGGCCGGGAGTGGGTAAGGAGGGCCGGGTGTGGGTAAGGAGGGCCGGGAGTGGGTAAGGAGGGCCGGAAGTGGGTAAGGAGGGCCAGGAGTGGGGAAGGAGGGCCGGGAGTGGGGAAGGAGGGCCGGGAGTGGGGAAGGAGGGCCGGGAGTGGGGAAGGAGGGCCGGGTGTGGGTAAGGATGGCCGGGAGTGGGTAAGGAGGGCCGGGTGTGGGTAAGGATGGCCGGGAGTGGGGAAGGAGGGCCGGGTGTTGGTAAGGATGGCCGGGAGTGGGGAAGGAGGGCCGGGAGTGGGGAAGGAGGGCCGGGAGTGGGTAAGGAGGGCTGAGTGTGAGTAAGGTGGGCCGGGTGTGGGTGAGGAGAGCCGTTTGTGGGTAAGGAGGGTCGTTTGTGGGTAAGGAGGGCTGGGAGTGGGTAAGGAGGGCCGGGAGTGGGTAAGGAGGGCCGGGAGTGCGTAAGGAGTGCTGGGTGTGTGTAAGGAGTGCTGGGTGTGGGTAAGGGGTGCCGGGTGTGGGTAAGGACGGCCGGGAGAGGGGAAGGAGGGTTGAGAGTTGGTAAGGCGGGCTTTGTGTGTGTAAGGAGGGCCGGGATTGTGTAAGGAGGGCCGTGTGTTGGTAAGGAGGACCAGGTGTGGGTAAGGAGGGCCGGGAGTGGGTAAGGAGGGTCAGGTGTGGGTAAGGAGGGCCGTGTGTGGGTAAGGAGGGCCGTGTGTGGGTAAGGAGGGCCGTGTGTGAGTAAGGAGGGTCGGGTGTGGGTAAGGAGGGCCGGGTGTGGGTAAGGAGGTGCGGGTATGTGTAAGGAGGGCCGGGTGTGGGTAAGGAGAGCTGGTTGTGGGTAATGAGGGTTGTTTGTGGGTAAGGAGTGCCGGGTGTGGGTAAGGACGGCTGGGAGTGGGGAAGGAGGGTCGGGTTTGGGTATGGACAGCCGGGAGTAGGGAAGGAGAGTCGGGAATGGGTAAGGTGGGCTGTGTGTGTGTAAGGAGAGCTGGGATTGGGTAAGTAGGGCCGGGATTTGGTAAGGAGGGCCGGGATTGTGTAAGGAGGGCCGTGTGTTGGTAAGGAGGGCCGTGTGTTGGTAAGGAGGGCTGGGATTGGGTAAGGAGGGCCGGGATTGGGTAAGGAGGGCCGGGAGTGGGTAAGGAGGGCCGGGAGTGGGTAAGGAGGGCCGGGTGTGGGTAAGGAGGGCCGGGAGTGGGTAAGGAGGGCCGGAAGTGGGTAAGGAGGGCCGGGAGTGGGGAAGGAGGGCCGGGAGTGGGGAAGGAGGGCCGGGAGTGGGGAAGGAGGGCCGGGTGTGGGTAAGGATGGCCGGGAGTGGGTAAGGAGGGCCGGGTGTCAGTAAGGATGGCCGGGAGTGGGGAAGGAGGGCCGGGTGTTGGTAAGGACGGCCGGGAGTGGGGAAGGAGGGCCGGGAGTGGGGCAGGAGGGCCGGGAGTGGGTAAGGAGGGCTGAGTGTGAGTAAGGTGGGCCGGGTGTGGGTGAGGAGAGCCGTTTGTGGGTAAGGAGGGTCGTTTGTGGGTAAGGAGGGCCGGGAGTGGGTAAGGAGGGCCGGGAGTGGGTAAGGAGGGCCGGGAGTGTGTAAGGAGTGCTGGGTGTGGGTAAGGAGTGCCGGGTGTGGGCAAGGACGGCCGGGAGTGGGGAAGGAGGGTTGAGAGTTGGTAAGGCGGGCTTTGTGTGTGTAAGGAGGGCCGGGATTGGGTAAGGAGGGCCGTGTGTTGGTAAGGAGGACCGGGTGTGGGTAAGGAGGGCCGGGAGTGGGTAAGCAGGGCCGGGAGTGGGTAGGGAGGGCCGGGAGTGGGTAAGGAGGGCCGGGAGTGGGTAAGGAGTGTCGAGTGTGGGTAAAGAGTACCGTGTGTGGGTAAGGAGTGCCATGTGTGCTTAATAGTGCCGAGTGTGAGTCAGGAGGGCCGAGTGTGAGTAAGGAGCGTCATGTGTGAGTAAGGAGGGTCGTGTGTGGGTAAGGAGGGCTGGGTGTGGGTAAAGAGTGCCGGGTGTGGGTAAGGAGTGCTGGGTGTATGTAAGGAGGGCCGTGTGTGGATAAGGATAGTCAGGTGTGGGTGAGGAGTGCCGAGTGTGGGTATGAAGGGTATGGTGTGGGTAAGGAGGGCCGGGTGTGCTTTTGGAGCGCCGGGAGTGGTAAGAAGGGCTGGGTGTGTGTTAGGAGGGTCGGGAGTGCGTAAGGGGTGTCTTGTGTTGGTAAGGAGGACCGGGAGTGGGTAATGAGGGTCGTTTGTGGATAAGTAGTGTCGGGTGTTGGTAAGGACGGCCGGGAGTGGGGAAGGAGGGCCGGGAGAGTTTAAGGAGGGTTGAGTGTGCGTAAGGAGGGCCGGGTGTGAGTGAGGACGGCCGGTTGTGTGTAAGGAGGGTCGTTTGTGGGTAAGGAGGGCCGTGTGTGAGTAAGGAGGGCCGAGTGTGAATAAGAAGGGTCGGGTGTGGGTAGGGAGGGCCGGGTGTGGTTTTGGAGGGCCGGGAGTGGGTAAGGAGGGCTGGGTGTTGGTAAATAGGGCCGAGAATGAGTTAGGAGGGTCGAGTGTGTGTAATGAGGGTCGTATGTGGGTAAGTAGTGTCGGGTGTGGGTAAGGTGTTCCGGGAGAGGGGAAGGAGGGCCGGGTGTGGGTAAGGAGGCCCGAGTGTGAGTAAAGATGGCCGGGTGTGGGTGAGGAGGGCCGGGTGTGAGTAAGGAGGGCCAGGTGTGGCTAAGGAGGGCCGGGTGTGGTTTAGGAGGGCCGGGATTGGGTAAGGTGTGCCAGCAATGAGTTAGGAGGGTCGGGTGTGGGTAAGGAGGGTCGGGTGTGGGTAAAGAGGGCCGTGTGTGGGAAAGGATGGCCGTGTGTGAGTAAGGAGGGTCGTTTGTGGGTAAGGATGGCCGTGTGTGAGTAAGGAGGGTCGTTTGTGGGTAAGGAGGGCCAGGTGTGGGTAAGGAGGGTTGTTTGTGGGTAAGGATGGCCGTGTGTGAGTAAGGAGGGTCGTTTGTGGGTAAGGAGGGCCGTGTGTGGGTAAGGAGGGTTGTTTGTGGGTAAGGAGGGCCGTGTGTGGGTAAGGAGGGCTGTGTGTAGGTAAGGAGGGTTGTTTGTGGGTAAGGAGGGCCGGGTGTGAGTAAGGAGGGTTGTTTGTGGGTAAGGATGGCCGGGTGTGGATAAGGAGGGTTGTTTGTGGGTAAGGAGGGCCGTGTGTGGGTAAGGAGGGCAAGGTGTGGGTAAAGAGGGTTGTTTGTGGGTAAGGAGGGCCGGGTGTGGGTAAGGAGGGTTGTTTGTGGGTAAGGAGGGCCGGGTGTGGGTAAGGAGGGTTGTTTGTGGGTAAGGAGGGCCGTGTGTGTGTAAGGAGGGCCGGGTGTGGGTAAGGAGGGCCGTGTGTGAGTAAGGATGGTCGGGTGTGGGTAAGGAGGGTCGGGTGTGGGTAAGGAGCGTCGGGTGTGTGTAAGGAGGGCCGTGTGTGGGTAAGCAGGGTCGGGTGTGGGTAAGGAGGGTCAGGTGTGGGTAAGGAGGGCCGTGTGTGGGTAAGGAGGGCCGTGTGTGGGTAAGGAGGGCCGTGTGTGAGTAAGGAGGGTCGGGTGTGGGTAAGGAGTGTCGGGTGTGGGTAAGGAGGGTCGGGTGTGGGTAAGGAGGGCCGGGTGTGGGTAAGGAAGGCCGGGTGTGTGTAAGGAGGGCCGGGTGTGTGTAAGGAGGGCCGGGTGTGGGTAAGGAGGGCCGGGTGTGGGTAAGGAGGACCGGGTGTGTGTAAGGAGGGCCGGGTGTGGGTAAGGAGGGCCGGGTGTGGGTAAGGAGGGCCGGGTGTGGGTAAGGAGGGCCGGGTGTGGGTAAGGAGGGCCGTGTGTGGGTAAGGAGGGCCGTGTGTGGGTAAGGAGGGTCGGGTGTGGGTAAGGAGGGCCGGGTGTGGGTAAGGAGGGTCGGGTGTGGGTAAGGAGGGCCGGGTGTGTGTAAGGAGTGCGGTGTTTGAATACGAATGGCCGGTGTAATGTATGTACCTTTAAGAGAGGGACTATCTTTAACAGCCCCTGTATACTGCAGTACCAGTAGTGACCACACCTGTATTTAACACCGTGTAGTAATTTGTACAGTTAGTTCCAGCATACCCTCTGTTCAGTAAACACCTGTTATTACCGTTCTCCTGCAGTCCGTGTGTTATTTATACGCGGACACTACAGTGGCGAGGAGCAGGTTCGAACTCACCTGCAGTACTGCATCACCTCACGGGTATCCATCCCTGAAAAGAAGCTTCTTGGAGGTCGAAGCCAGAGCAACGGGCGTCGACCGCGGGCAACCGCCCAGTGATCCATCGGAGTTCAGAGAATCGCAGGGGAGGCTGTGGAGAGCTGGGCTTGGTTCTCCTGTCAAGGTGTTCCAACAAATCGGGCTGGTAGCAGGTAGTGCGCTGACCCTTCCCGGACTGCGGCGGGCTACAGCTCGATCGAGCGGCTCTGCAAGGGGGCCGAGCAGCGTCATCGGGAAGGAAAAGAGAGAGAGAGGGTGGAGCGCACAGGGCGCGGCCGGTGCTCAAGAGCCGGGCAGCGTTAAAGAAAATAAAAAAGGGAGAAGGAAAAGAGACGCGCAGTGGACGGCACCGAAGAGGAATAAAACTAAGAAAATAAATTA
The DNA here is from genome assembly GCF_052327205.1 of Somniosus microcephalus. Lineage (NCBI taxonomy): Eukaryota > Metazoa > Chordata > Chondrichthyes > Squaliformes > Somniosidae > Somniosus > Somniosus microcephalus. Next base: position 26,197 of record NW_028226421.1, read on the forward strand.
ACAAAAGAGAGACGCGCAGAAAGCCACGAGGCGCCGCCATTATTATTTAGAATGCTTGGAGCAGCGTTGGCAGCAGCAGGGGAAGAAGGAAAAGCATGGGAGGCGCCATTTTAATCCATTGGGGAAGAAGGAAAAGCGTGGGAGGCGCCATTTTAAACCACCCAAAATGCCGAAGAGTGGCAGCATCACTGCTTTCGACAATGAAATAGAAGACTGGACCACGTATGTGGAAAGAATTGAAGTGTACTGCAAGGCAAATGAGGTGGCCGATGAAAAGAAGGCATCGGTATTATTGAATTTGATGGGCGCGAGAACGTACGGCCTACTGCGGAATTTAATTACCCCAGCTAAACCAATGGAGAAAAGCTTTGAAGAGATTGTCAATATCTTACAGGAACATCTAAACCCTACACCGCTGCTGATAGCAGAAAGATTCAAGTTCCATAAAAGAAACCAGCACAAAAACGAAAGTAATGCTGACTATCTTACGGAACTACGCAAGTTATCGAAACACTGCCAGTTCAGAGCAGGACTGGCAGATACCGTAAGGGATAAGTTTGTCTGCGGGCTCCAGAGTGAAGGAACCCAGAAACGACTACTTTCGGAAAAGGACCTTACGCTAGAAAAGGCTTTCAGCGTTGCAGTATCCTACGAAGCAGCAGCACGGGGAGCTGCAGAAATACAACAGAAACCGCAAGAATATAGCACCAATGAAATGGCATATGGAGCAGAAAAGTGCTGTCGCTGTGGCAGAACAACCCATGACCAGAAGGATTGCTGGTTTAAGGACAAAGTATGCAGGCAATTTGGAAAAGTGGGACACATAGCACGAGTCTGCAGGTCTGGAAAGAAAACCAACACTAAAAGAACTACTAAGGAAAAGTACAAGAAAGTACAAAAGATGACGGACAGTAGTTCAGAAGCTCAGAAGAGTGATAATGACCCCGGAGCAGGAGACTAAGTTGTCTAAAATTACACAACATGATCGCAAAGGAGGATCACCGAACCATTTGGGTCACCCTCATGATAACAGGGTCCCAAGTAAAGATGGAATTGGACACAGGATCAGCCCTAACAGTCATGAATCGACGAGACTACGAGCGGCTATTCTCACACATACCCTTGAAGGACACGTCCATTGTCTTGAAGACATATACGGGGCAAAAAGTCTACCCCAGAGGAAAAATAAGGGTGCCCGTTAAATACAACGGCAAGGAAACACAGAAACTGTATCTATATATACTACAAGATGGAGGACCACCATTATTGGGACGTGAATGGATCCGAAAAATACAATGGGATTGGCATTCCATTCAGGCGCTAACTGTGGCTGACAAAAAGGATGACGACGTCACACCTGGACGACTGTCAAAAATTCTAACTGACGTGAAAGAAGTGTTCCAGCAAGGACTTGGGACTCTAAAAGGCATAACGGCGATGATAAAAATTGAAGATAACGCAAACCCAAAATTTTTTAAGGCCAGACCGGTGCCGTATGCGATCTGCCCAGCCATCGAAGCAGAGCTGGAGAGTCTGGAGCGTTCGGGTGTGCTGTCCAAGGTGGACTGGAGCGAGTGGGCCACACCCATCATTCCTGTAATGAAGAAATCATTGAGCAGCACGCCTGGGGAGCCGAAGAAGGTTCGCATCTGTGGGGACTTTAAGGTAACTGTGAACCCAGTCCTTCACACAGTACAATATCCACTTCCGCAGATAGAAGATATTTTCGCCTCACTATCGGGAGGGAAACGCTTTACGAAGATTGATCTCACCCAAGCGTATCTACAAATGGAGGTAGAAGAAGCATCTAGAAAATACCTCACGATAAACACTCACAAAGGTCTTTACCAGTACAACCGACTGGTATTCGGGGTAGCATCAGCTCCAGCTATTTGGCAGAGGGCGATGGAGCAAGTCCTGCAAGGGATCCCGGGGACCCAGTGTTATTTGGATGACATCCTGGTTATGGGCGAAAATGACAGTGAACACCTTACCAACCTGGAGCAGATGCTCACTAGATTACAAGAATATGGGCTACAAGCCAACCGCCCCAAATGCGAGTTTTTCAGGAAACAAATCTCGTATTGTGGCCATGTGATTGATGAAGAGGGGTTACATAAGTCCCCAGACAAGATTGAGGCAGTAGTCAAGGTTCCAGCACTGGAAAATGTGTCGCAACTGAGGTCGTTCCTCGGGTTGGTGAACTACTACCATAAGTTCTTGCCAAATTTGTCTACAATTCTGCACCCACTGAACGTCCTGCTGCAAACTGGAGTAGCATGGAAATGGAGTGATGAGTGTAAGCGTGCCTTTCAGAAATGTAAATGCCTAATCACTTCAAAAGAAGTATTGGCCCACGACAATCCAACACTACCGAACAGAAAAATGGCAGCCAGGAACGATATGCACACGGCAGGGACCAGTAATGTACACAGTGGACGTTGGAGAGAGCAACGTGAGATGCCATGCTGACCAGATTCTAGAGTCACAGGAACAAGTCAAACCCATGCCACGATCATACGCACCTGGTGATGAACCCAAAGTACAGATTGCGTCTACCTCAGAATCAGTGGTATTGGAAGCTGATGAACCAACCAATGACAATGAGCCAGAATCGACTCCGCCGCAAGAACAGGATACTCGAGAAAGGTGCTATCCAGACAGGATCAGGAAACCTCCTCAAAGACTGAATTTATAAATGATTACTTTCAGCTGATGTATATAGTACAAAGAAAATTGTAATTGTAATTATTTATTATTTAATTGTTAAATGAATGTTATGTACTGTTTATCTAAAAGGGGAGGAATTGTAATGTATGTACCTTTAAGAGCGGGACTATCTTTTACAGCCCCTGTATACTGCAGTACCAGTAGTGACCACACCTGTATATAACACCGTGTAGTAATTTGTACAGTTAGTTCCAGCATACCCTCTGTTCAGTAAACACCTGTTATTACCATTCTCCTGCAGTCCGTGTGTTATTTATACGCGGACACTACAGCCGGGAGTGGGTTTGGAGGGCCGGGAGTGGGTTTGGAGGGCTGGGAGTGGGTAAGGAGGGCCAGGTGTTGGTAAGGAGGGCCTGGTGTGTGTAAAGAGGGCCGGGTGTGGGTAAGGAGGGCCGGGTGTGGGTAAGGAGGGCCGGGTGTGGGTAAGGAGGGCCGGGTGTGGGTTAAGAGGGTCGGGAGTGGGTAAGGAGGGTCGGGTGTTGGTAAGGAGGGCCGGGTGTTGGTAAGGAGGGCCTGGTGTGTGGAAATGGGGCCGTTTGTGGGAAAGGAGTGCCGAGTGTGGGTAAGGAATGCCGAGTGTGGGTAAGGATTGCCGGGTGTGTGTAAGGAGGGCCGGGTGTGGATAGGTAGTGCTCTGTGTGTGTGTAAGGAGGGCCGAGAGTGAGTAAGGAGGGCCGAGTGTGAGTAAGGAGGGCCGGGTGTGTAAGGAGGGCCCCGAATGGGTAAGGAGGGCCGAGTGTGAATAAGGAGGGCCGGGTGTGGGTAAGGAGGGCTGGGTGTGGGTAAGGAGGGCCGGGTGTGGGTAAGGCGGGCCGGGTGTGGGTTAGAAGGGCCGGGAGTGGGTAAGGAAGGCTGGATATGTGCAAGGAGGGCTGAGTGTGAGTAAGGAGGGCCGGGTGTGGGTAAGGAGGGTTGTTTGTGGGTAAGGAGGGCCGGGTGTGGGTAAGGAGGGTTGTTTGTGGGTAAGGAGGGCCGTGTGTGTGTAAGGAGGGCCGGGTGTGGGTAAGGAGGGCCGTGTGTGAGTAAGGAGGGTCGGGTGTGGGTAAGGAGGGTCGGGTGTGGGTAAGGAGGGCCGTGTGTGGGTAAGGAGGGTCGGGTGTGGGTATGGAGGGTCAGGTGTGGGTAAGGAGGGCCGTGTGTGGGTAAGGAGGGCCGTGTGTGGGTAAGGAGGGCCGTGTGTGAGTAAGGAGGGTCGGGTGTGGGGAAGGAGGGTCGGGTGTGGGTAAGGAGTGTCGGGTGTGGGTAAGGAGGGCCGGGTGTGGGTAAGGAGGGCCGGGTGTGGGTAAGTGATGCGCTATCAATTACTCAAAAAAGACTGAGAGTTAGAAGAGTAACTAAAGGCTTTTATTAACAACAGAATGGAGGTCTGCCTCGCGTGGTCGACCGGTCCATGATACTAAGGGCTGGGGAGCAGTCACCTTTATACAAGGACCTGTGGGAGGAGTCAGCCGAGGCATGTCCAGGCATGTACACAGTGGAATACAAACAGGACAAACAGGAATACAAACAGTGGTTTACCACATTCACCCCTTGTTTAAAATTGAGTCCGGCGGGGTGAAGTATATTAAAAGTTAGTGTATTGGAGTCTCTCCGGAGGTCTTGTCTGCCGCTGTGATCTGCGTGGCGACGACAGGGGTAGTGAAGTTTCCGGCGTCGAGTCCAGCGTAGGCTGTGGCACAGGCGTGTCGTCCTCGTAGATGTCGAGCGGGTCGCGGGGCCCAGGCCTGCCGTCTGCTGGGGCTGGATATCGGATCGTGGGGGGGGGTGGTAGTGGGTAGTGGGTTACTGCGGCCCCCGAGGGTGCAAGGTCTCTTATGGAGACTGTGTCCTCCCGCCCGTCCGGGTATGCGATGTAAGCATACTGGGGGTTGGCGTGGAGGAGGTCGACCCTCTCGACCAGGGGGTCCGTTTTATGGGTCCTCACGTGTCTTCTCAGTAGGACCGGCCCTGGGGACATCAGCCATGGCGGTAGCGATGTCCCCGATGTGGACTTCCTTGGGAAGACAAACATTTTCTCATGAGGGGTGGCGTTAGTGGCAGTGCAGAGCAGTGACCGAATAGAGTGGAGCGCATCGGGGAGCACATCCTGCCAGCGGGAGGTTGGAAGGCCCCTAGACTTTAAGGCTAGCAGGACGGCCTTCCAAACTGTCGCATTTTCTCTTTCCACCTGTCCGTTCCCCCGGGGGTTGTAACTGGTGGTCCTGCTTGTGGCAATACCCCTAGTTAGCAGGTACTGACGGAGTTCGTCGCTCATAAACGACGAGCCCCGGTCGCTATGGATATAGCTGGGGAAGCCGAACAGGGTGAAGAGGTTGTTCAGACATTTAATGACCGTGGCACTGGTCATGTCCGGGCAGGGGAAGGCGAACGGGAAACGGGAGTACTCATCAATAATATTGAGGAAGTACACATTGCGGTCGGAGGAGGGGAGAGGCCCTTTAAAATCAACGCTCAGGCGCTCGAAGGGGCGAGTGGCTTTTATCAGGTGGGCCCTGTCTGGTCTATAAAAGTGCGGTTTGCACTCAGCGCAGACTTGGCAGTTCCTGGTCGTGGTCCTGACCTCCTCAATAGAGTAAGGCAGGTTGCGGGCCTTGATGAAGTGGAAGAACCTGGTGACCCCCGGGTGGCAGAGGTCATTGTGGAGGGCCCGCAGTCTATCGATCTGCGCGCTGGCGCAGGTGCCACGCGATAGCGCATCCGGGGGTTCATTTAGCTTCCCGGGCCGGTACAAGATCTCGTAGTTGTAGGTGGAAAGTTCGATTCTCCACCTCAAGATCTTGTCATTTTTGATTTTGCCCCTCTGCTTGTTGTTAAACATAAAAGCAACTGAACGCTGGTCAGTGAGCAGGGTAAATCGTTTTCCGGCCAGGTAGTGCCTCCAATGACGCACAGCCTCCACAATCGCCTGGGCCTCCTTCTCAACAGCGGAGTGTCTGGTCTCCGGGCCTTGGAGGGTTCGTGAAAAGAAGGCCACGGGTCTCCCCGCCTGATTGAGGGTAGCGGCCAGGGCAAAGTCAGACGCGTCGCTTTCCACCTGGAAGGGGATGGATTCGTCCACTGCGTGCATGGTGGCTTTGGGAATGTCCTCCTTGATACGGTGGAAGGCTAAGCGGGCCTCTGCCGTCAAGGGAAAAGAGGTGGACTTGATCAGCGGACGGGCCTTGTCCGCATAGTAGGGGACCCACTGGGCGTAATAGGAGAAAAACCCTAGGCACCTCTTCAGGGCCTTGAGGCAGTGGGGCAGTGGAAGTTCCATAAGGGGACGCATCCGGTCGGGGTCGGGGCCGATGACTCCGTGTTCCACAACACAGCCAAGGATGGCGAGGCGGTTTGTGCGGAATATGCACTTCTCCTTGTTATATGTCAGGTTTAGGAGTTGGGCGGTGCGGAGGAATTTTTCGAGGTTTGCGTCATGGTCCTGCAAGTCACGGCCGCAGATGGTCACATTGTCCAGATATGGGAAAGTGGCCTGCAACGCATTTTGATCTACCATCCGGTCCATCTCCCTTTGGAAGACGGAGACCCCGTTGGTGACGCCAAAGGGAACCCTAAGGAAGTGATAGAGGCGGCCGTTTGCCTCAAAGGCAGTGTACTGGCGGTCCTCAGGGCGGATGGGGAGCTGGTGGTACGCTGATTTCAGGTCAATGGTCGAGAAGACGCGGTACTGCGCGATCTGGTTGACCATATCAGCTATACGGGGGAGTGGGTAGGCGTCCAGCAGGGTGTAGCGATTTATTGTCTGGCTGTAGTCGATGACCAGGCGCTGCTTCTCGCCGGTCTTAACGACCACAACCTGGGCTCGCCAGGGGCTGGTGCTGCCCTCAATAATCCCTTCTTTCAGGAGCCGCTCCGCTTCGGTTTTAATGAAAACCCTGTCCCCGGCACTGTATCGCCTGCTCTTTGTGGCGATGGGCTTACAGTCGGGGGTGAGGTTAGCAAACAGTTGGGGGGGGGTGACTCTGAGTGTGGAGAGGTTGCACCTGGTGCGCGGCGGGCAGTTTGGAAGCTGCTGGCTGCGGACTGTGAGTGGGGGTAGGGGTCCACCGTACGCCATCGTAACACTTTTAAGGTGGCACTGAAAATCTAACCCCAGCAGGACGGCAGCGCAGAGGTCAGGCAGGACCAGAAGTTTAAAATGATCGTACACGGTCCCGTCTACTACGAGTGTCACCACGCAGTAGCCGCCGATGTCGCCGACTGGGACTCGGAGGCCATAGAAATCCGCTGTTGCGCAGGCAGGACTGGGAGAGAGCAACGCCGCACCGTGTCGGGGTGGATGAAGCTCTCCGTGCTCCCAGAGTCAAAAAGGCAGATTGTATCGTGACCATTTACCTTAATGTCCATTGTGGAACTGGCCAGTTGGTGCGGTCTCGCTTGGTCCAGTGTAACGGATGCCAGCGTAGGGGTCGGTGTGTCGCTGCGGGTGTCAGATGAGGCGGTGTCGGGGGCCTGCTGCGTCCCGGCTGTCGTCCAAGATGGCGGCGTCCATGATCCCCATGTGGCTGGAGGCGTCCAAAATGGCTGCTGTACCGGTGATTCGCACATGGCCGGGGAGGTCCAAGGTGGCGGCCCGCATGGCCCACACGCGGCGCTGCTGGGGTTCGGGGTGGCTTTGGCCCTGCAGACGCTAGCGTAGTGTCCCTTCTTCCCGCAGCCCGAGCAGATCGCGTTTTTCGCCGGGCAGCGCGCTCTGGGGTGTTTTGCCTGGCCACAGAAGTAGCATTTCTGGCCTTGGGGCACTGCTGTCTGGCCTTGGGACACTGCTGCGGTAGTTGGGCCGTTGTTGGGGTGTGGCTGGGGTGGCACGGCGCTATGAGGCGGTCCTACCGTGTCCCAGGCTGTCATTCCCCGCGGCGTCCACGGTGCAGAGGAGTAGGCATCCATGCCCTGGTAGGCTGCATCCAACGATAGTGCGAGTTCAGAGGCCTTGTTGAGGTCGAGGTTACTCTGCTCCAACAGTCGCTGTCGGGTGTAATTGGATCTGTGGCCCGCTACAAAAGCGTCCCGGATAAGTTCCTCTGTGTACACGGCGGCCTTTACATCCTTACAACCACAGGCCCGGCCAAGCACAGACAGTGCCTGAAGGTATTCCACGGTCGATTCCCCAGGTTGTTGTTTACGACTCCCCAGGAGGTGCCTGGCGTACACTTCGTTCACTGGGCGCGTGTACTGGTCCTTGAGGAGCTTGATAGCGTCCGCGTACGAGGTCGCATCATGGATGACCGAGTACACTCGGTGGTTCACTTTGGAGGTCAGGACATCCAGTTTGTCCTCGTCCGATTTGATTGCTTCGGAGGCGGTCAGGAATTTTTCGAAACACTTAAGCCAGTGAGTAAACTTGGTGGATGAGTCCGCCTCCCGATGATCTAAGTCCAGGCATGCTGGTGTGAGGATCTTCTCCATTATAAAAATGTTGTTAATAAAATTGATGCGCTATCAATTACGCATAAAAGACTGAGAGTTAGAAGAGTAACTAAAGGCTTTTATTAACAACAGAATGGAGGCCTGCCTCGCGTGGTCGACCGGTCCATGATACTAAGGGCTGGGGAGCAGTCACCTTTATACTAGGACCTGTGGGAGGAGTCAGCCGAGGCATGTCCAGGCATGTACACAGTGGAATACAAACAGGACAAACAGGAATACAAACAGTGGTTTACCACAGTAAGGAGGGTTGTTTGTGGGTAAGGAGGGCCGGGTGTGGGTAAGGACGGCCGGGTATGGGTAAGGAGGGTTGTTTGTGGGTAAGGAGGGCCTTGTGTGTGTAAGGAGGGTTGTTTGTGGGTAAGGAGGGCCGTGTGTGGGTAAGGATGGCCGTGTGTGAGTAAGGATGGCCGTGTGTGGGTAAGGAGGGCAAGGTGTGGGTAAGGACGGCCGGGTATGTGCAAGGAGGGTTGTTTGTGGGTAAGGAGGGCCGTGTGTGGGTAAGGAGGGTTGTTTGTGGGTAAGGAGGGCCGTGTGAGGGTAAGGAGGGTTGTTTGTGGGTAACGAGGGCCGTGTGTGGGTAAGGAGGGCCGGGTGTGGGTAAGGAAGGTTGTTTGTGGGTAAGGAGGGCCGTGTGTGTGTAAGGAGGGTTGTTTGTGGGTAAGGAGGGCCGTGTGTGGGTAAGGAGGGCCGGGTGTGGGTAAGGAGGGTTGTTTGTGGGTAAGGAGGGCTGTGTGTGAGTAAGGAGGGCCGTGTGTGGGTAAGGAGGGCCGTGTGTGGGTAAGGAGGGCCGTGTGTGGGTAAGGAGGGCCGTGTGTGTGTAAGGAGGGCCGGGTGTGGGTAAGGAGGGCCGGGTGTGTGTAAGGAGGGCCGGGTGTGTGTAAGGAGGGCCGGGTGTGGGGAAGGAGGGCCGTGTGTGTATAAGGAGGGCCGTGTGTGGGTAAGGAGGGCCGGGTGTGGGTAAGGAGGGCCGGGTGTGGGTAAGGAGGGCCGGGTGTGGGTAAGGAGGGCCGGGTGTGAGTAAGGAGGGCCGTGTGTGTGTAAGGAGGGCCGGGTGTGGGTAAGGAGGGCCGGGTGTGTGTAAGGAGGGCCGGGTGTGGGTAAGGAGGGCCGTGTGTAGGTAAGGAGGGTCGGGTGAGGGTAAGGAGGGCCGGGTGTGGGTAAGGAAGGTCGGGTGTGGGTAAGGAGGGCCGGGTGTGTGTAAGGAGTGCGGTGTTTGAATATGAATGGCCGGTGTAATGTATGTACCTTTAAGAGAGGGACTATCTTTTACAGCCCCTGTATACTGCAGTACCAGTAGTGACCACACCTGTATTTAACACCGTGTAGTAATTTGTACAGTTAGTTCCAGCATACCCTCTGTTCAGTAAACACCTGTTATTACCGTTCTCCTGCAGTCCGTGTGTTATTTATACGCGGACACTACAGTGGCGAGGAGCAGGTTCGAACTCACCTGCAGTACTGCATCACCTCACGGGGATCCATCCCTGAAAAGAAGCTTCTTGGATGTCGAAGCCAGAGCAACGGGCATCGACCGCGGGCAACCGCCCAGTGATCCATCGGAGTTCAGAGAATCGCAGGGGAGGCTGTGGAGAGCTGGGCTTGGTTCTCCTGTCAAGGTGTTCCAGCAAATCGGGCTGGTAGCAGGTGGTGCGCTGACCCTTCCCGGACTGCGGCGGGCTATAGCTCGATCGAGCGGCTCTGCAAGGGGGCCGAGCAGCGTCATCGGGAAGAAAAAGAGAGAGAGAGGGTGGAGCGCACAGGGCGCGGCCGGTGCTCAAGAGCCGGGCAGCATTAAAGAAAATAAATAAGGGGGAAGGAAAAGAGACGCGCAGTGGACGGCATCGAAGAAGAATAAAACTAAGAAAATTAATTAACAAAAGAGAGACGCGCAGAAAGCCACGAGGTGCCGCCATTATTATTTAGAACGCTAGGAGCAGCATTGGCAGCAGCAGGGGAAGAAGGAAAAGCATGGGAGGCGCCATTTTAATCCATTGGGGAAGAAGGAAAAGCGCGGGAGGCGCCATTTTAAACCACCCAAAATGCCGAAGAGTGGCAGCATCACTGCTTTCGACAATGAAATAGAAGACTGGACCACGTATGTGGAAAGAATTGAAGTGTACTGCAAGGCAAATGAGGTGGCCGATGAAAAGAAGGCATCGGTATTATTGAATTTGATGGGCGCGAGAACGTACGGCCTATTGCGGAATTTAATTACCGCAGCTAAACCAATGGAGAAAAGCTTTGAAGAGATTGTCAATATCTTACAGGAACATCTAAACCCTACACCGCTGCTGATAGCAGAAAGATTCAAGTTCCATAAAAGAAACCAGCACAAAAACGAAAGTAATGCTGACTATCTTACGGAACTACGCAAGTTATCGAAACACTGCCAGTTCAGAGCAGGACTGGCAGATACCTTAAGGGATAAGTTTGTCTGCGGGCTCCAGAGTGAAGGAACCCAGAAACGACTACTTTCGGAAAAGGACCTTACGCTAGAAAAGGCTTTCAGCGTTGCAGTATCCTACGAAGCAGCAGCACGGGGAGCTGCGGAAATACAACAGAACCGCAAGAATATAGCACCAATGAAATGGCATATGGAGCAGAAAAGTGTTATCGCTGCGGCAGAACAACCCATGACCAGAAGGATTGCTGGTTTAAGGACAAAGTATGCAGGCAATGTGGAAAAGTGGGACACATAGCACGAGTCTGCAGGTCTGGAAAGAAAACCAACACTAAAAGAACTACTGAGGAAAAGTACTGGTTATGGGCGAAAATGACAGTGAACACCTTACCAACCTGGAGCAGGTGCTCACCAGATTACAAGAATATGGGCTACAAGCCAACCGCCCCAAATGTGAGTTTTTCAGGAAACAAATCTCGTATTGTGGCCATGTGATTGATGAAGAGGGGTTACATAAGTCCCCAGACAAGATTGAGGCAGTAGTCAAGGCTCCAGCACCGGAAAATGTTTCGCAACTGAGGTCGTTCCTCGGGTTGGTGAACTACTACCATAAGTTCTTGCCAAATTTGTCTACAATTCTGCACCCACTGAACGCCCTGCTGCAAACTGGAGTAGCATGGAAATGGAGTGATGAGTGTAAGCGTGCCTTTCAGAAATGTAAATGCCTAATCACTTCAAAAGAAGTATTGGTCCACTACAATCCAACACTACCGAACAGAAAAATGGCAGCCAGGAACGATATGCACACGGCAGGGACCAGTAATGTACACAGTGGACGTTGGAGAGAGCATCGTGAGACGCCATGCTGACCAGATTCTAGAGTCACAGGAACAAGTCAAACCCATGCCACGATCATACGCACCTGGTGATGAACCCGAAGTACAGATTGCGTCTACCTCAGAATCAGTGGTATTGGAAGCTGACGAACCAACCAATGACAATGAGCCAGAATCGACTCCGCCGCAAGAACAGGATACTCGAGAAAGGTGCTATCCAGACAGGATCAGGAAACCTCCTCAAAGACTGAATTTGTAAATGATTACTTTCAGCTGATGTATATAGTACAAAGAAAATTGTAATTGTAATTATTTATTATTTAATTGTTAAATGAATGTTATGTACTGTTTATCTGAAAGGGGAGGAATTGTAATGTATGTACCTTTAAGAGCGGGACTATCTTTTACAGCCCCTGTATACTGCAGTACCAGTAGTGACCACACCTGTATATAACACCGTGTAGTAATTTGTACAGTTAGTTCCAGCATACCCTCTGTTCAGTAAACACCTCTTATTACCGTTCTCCTGCAGTCCGTGTGTTATTTATACGCGGACACTACAGCCGGGAGTGGGTTTGGAGGGCCGGGAGTGGGTTTGGAGGGCTGGGAGTGGGTAAGGAGGGCCGGGTGTTGGTAAGGAGGGCCTGGTGTGTGTAAAGAGGGCCGGGTGTGGGTAAGGAGGGCCGGGTGTGGGTAAGGAGGGCCGGGTGTGGGTAAGGAGAGCCGGGTGTGGGTAAGGAGGGCCGGTGTGGGTTAAGAGGGTCGGGAGTGGGTAAGGAGGGTCGGGTGTTGGTAAGGAGGGCCTGGTGTGTGTAAAGGGGGCCGTTTGTGGGAAAGGAGTGCCGAGTGTGGGTAAGGAATGCCGAGTGTGGGTAAGGATTGCCGGGTGTGTGTAAGGAGGGCCGGGTGTGGATAGGTAGTGCTGTGTGTGTGTAAGGAGGGCCGAGAGTGAGTAAGGAGGGCCGAGTGTGAGTAAGGAGGGCCGGGTGTGTAAGGAGGGCACCGAATGGGTAAGGAGGGCCGAGTGTGAATAAGGAGGGCCGGGTGTGGGTAAGGAGGGCTGGGTGTGGGTAAGGAGGGCCGGGTGTGGGTAAGGAGGGCCGGGTGTGGGTTAGAAGGGCCGGGAGTGGGTAAGGAAGGCTGGATATGTGCAAGGAGGGCTGAGTGTGAGTAAGGAGGGCCGGGTGTGGGTAAGGAGGGCCGGGAGTGGGTAAGGAAGGCCGAGTGTGAGTAAGGAGGGCCAGGAGTGGGTAAGGAGGGCCGGGTGTTTGTTAGGAGTTTCAGGAGTGGGTAAGGAGTGCCGAGTGTTGGTTAGGAGGTTCGGGAGTGGGTAAGGAGGGCCGGGTATGGGTAAGGAGGTTCGTTTGTAGGTAAGGAGGTCCGTATGTGGGTAAGGAGGACCGTGTGTGGGTAAGGAGTGTCGGGTGTGGTTAAGGAGGGCTGTGTGTGGGTAACGAGGGTGGGGAGTGGGTAAGGATGGCCGGGTGCGGGTAACGAGTGTTGGGTGTAGGTAAGGAGAGCTGGGAGTGGGTAAGGAATGTCAGGAGTGTGTAAGGAGGGCCGGGTGTGAGTAAGGAGGGCCGGGTATGGGTAAGGAGGGCTGGGTTTGAGTAAGGAGGGCCGGGTGTGGGTAAGGTGGGCCGGATTGTGTGTAGGAGGGCCGAGTTTGAGTAAGGAGGGCCGGGAGTTGGTAAGGAGTGCCGGGTGTGAGTTAGGAGAGCCTAGTGTGGGTAAGGAGGGTCGGGTGTGGTTTAGGACGGTCAGGAGTGAGTAAGGAGGGCCGGGTGTGTGTAAGGACGGTCAGGAGTGGGTAAGGAGGGCCGGGTATGGGTAAGGAGGGCCGGGAGTGGGTAAGGACGGTCAGGAGTGGGTAAGGACGGTCAGGAGTAGGTAAGGAGGGCCGGGTGTGTGTAAGGAGCGCCATGTGTGGGTAAGGAGGGCCGTGTGTGTGTTGGGTTTCCTTCAATTTTACTATTACGAACAACTCAAATTCAAATCCAATATTGTCTGTTTCACGGTGCTGATGGATTGAGCGAGAGCAGGGGGAGTGAGGGAGTGGGAGACAGTGTTCTGACAGTAGGGGGCAGTGTTGCACCAGGTGAGAAACCTGCAGCCCTTCAATGGCCAGAGTCTCACCATCAACAGTCCGGGTATCATTGCGGCAAATTAAATGACTGTCACTTAAAGGGGAAGGACACAGGCCTGTCGACATCCAATCTCGGACCGAGCTCTGTGATATATGTTGATAAACTTCATGGAAGGTTTCTGTTTTTCAGATATTGCTCCAGGTTTCTCCACTCCTCTCATTGGGTGCCTCACAGTTCCCTGGACTGAGGAAGGAGATTCGAGCCCCAGGACATTCACACCATGACCTCTGAGCCTCTGCTCGAGAAGGTCCTGAGGCCCAAAGATCATCACTGGGGCAGGAAATGCTCTCATACACCTCTTCCACACAAATCACACACAAGGACACACTTCCCTGTAGGAGCTGCAGGATGGTGATCAGGAGCAGGATCCCTGGCTGATTTTACTTTATCCCGGGGCACTGAGGCCAATTGTAGGGGCCTAGCTGGGACCATCTTATTGAGCACAGGTCAAGGACTGAGCTGGTCGCTTTCTTGTTTGCGTGGGTAAGGAGGGCTGGGAGTGGGTAAGAAAGGCCGGGAGTGAGTAAGGAGGGACGGGAGTGGGTAAGGAGGGTCGGGTGTGGGTAAGGAGGGGCGGGTGTGGGTAAGGAGGGTCGGGTGTGGATAAGGAGGGTTGGGTGTGGGTAAGGAGGGTTGGGTGTGGGTAAGGAAGGCTGTGTGTAGGGCAGGAGGGTCGAGTGTGGGTAAGGAGGGCCGGGAGTGGGTAAGGAGAGCCAGGAGTGGGTTAGGAGCACAGGGTGTAGTTTAGGAGGGCCAGGTGTGGGTAAGGAGGGCCGTGTGTGGGTGAGGAGCACAGGGTGTGGGTAGGAGGTTTGGATGTGTGTAAGGAGGGCCGTGTGTGGGTAAGGAGGGTCAAGTGTGGGTAAGGAGGGTCGGGTGTGGGTAAGAAGGGTCGGGTGTGGGTAAGGAGTGTAAGGTTCAAAAATTTCTGCACAACCCCAGAACAGAAGGAAAGCCATATTTTAAAATGATTTTGGAACATCACAGAAGAAATCTGTAAAAAGGATAAATGTATGGTTGAGCCTAACAGAAGAATTCAAAGAGTTAAATTACACATTTTTCCCAAGTGTAAGGAAGGAAGAAATTTTGGACTGTTTAAAAAATCCCAGGAAGATTTGGCTGGTTTAAAAAGACATGTTCAGGCTTGCAAAAGGCTGGGACACAGGGGAGATGGGGTGGGCCCCTGAGTTTGGATATTGGACAGTCTGAGAATGTCCTGGGCCACCCCAGTTTTACATAAGGACAATGAAACCTGTTCCCGCCGAGAATTCGCAGAGCCAGGTACATGAATAAACAGGACATGTCCCCAGCAATACAAAGTAAAGAACATAGCCCTACAGGATACAACAATTAAAACAGCAGTCCAAAACCAATGAAAGAGATTGACAAACGTTTTGCATTTTTAAACTAGTTTCAAGGCAATCCCGAAGCCAGTTAAAGGCCGATTAAGTTTAGATGGGCCATCCCCGAAGCTCGCTAAAGTTTTAAAACCTATTAAAAAATAACGAGCCTGCCAAATTTAACAAAGAAACCCGAGATTTGGCAGTCAGATAAGCCAGGCCCCAAATTAGTATAATTGAGGCCTGCCTTTTCAGTTAGTCAGTTCATCACCAGTTCGAGGTCAGTTGGAGTCAGTTCAAGATCGGAGCAGTTCAAGTTTAGCCAACCAGTTCAAGAGAGAGATCATCATCGGAGACTTGAAGATACAGAAGGAGAACGAAAGTCGCGGCAACCAAAGGCCTACAGAAACCAACAACCATTAATATTACCACCAACCAGGTAATATTGGGCCACCGCAACCAACAAGAAACCAACCGCCGAAAAACTCGAAAAACAAAGACTTGTTTCCACTCTACAGGCTAGTCTGACTTACCCCTGGGTACGATTTGGACACAAAAGACCCTAAAACTAGCCCTAACCAAAGAAAATCGGGTACTCACCTGATACATCCAACAGCGCGACTAACCGCATCTGCGGACAAACCCAAACTGAAGACCCAACGCAAGTGCAGTCTTCTACCACGTCCGAGGTACGGCAGGCCCCAGCCGCCACAACTAAAGAGAACCCCAAAATCGCGAACCTCTACAGTCTGTCAAGAAAGTCATTTTGGTGAGCATTTCC
>NW_028226422.1:0-41751 GCF_052327205.1 Somniosus microcephalus
TTGGCCCTTTGGTTACTCATTTGTCCCTGTGTCTTTTGGTTAACCAGTTGTCGATGTTCGAAATTCAGTTAATGAGTTGCCTCCTTGGTTAATCATTTGTCGCTCTGGCTTTTGGTTAACCAGTTGTCGATGTTCAAAATTTCAGTTAATGAGTTGCCTCTTTGAAATTTCAGTTAATGAGTTGGCCCTTTGGTTACTCATTTGTCCCTGTGTCTTTTGGTTAACCAGTTGTCGATGTTCGAAATTCAGTTAATGAGTTGCCTCCTTGGTTAATCATTTGTCGCTCTGGCTTTTGGTTAACCAGTTGTCGATGTTCAAAATTTCAGTTAATGAGCTGCTCTTATGTTCTATGATTTCCGACCTTGACAACTCATTAACCAGTGTTTCAAACAATGCACCAGGCCATTTGACGACCCCAACTCGGTTCCACAAGCGGGAAAGCAGCACCCCAAGGCCCGGTAAGGGGGCCGAATACATTCCCATCGTGAATTCCGTCCCAAATGTGAATGACAAGTTTTCAGTTAATCAGTTGCCTGCTTGGTTACTCATTTGTCGCTCTGACATTTGGTTAACCAGTTGTCGATGTTCAAATTTCAGTTAATGAGTAGCCTCTTTGAAATTTCAGTTAATGAGTTGGCCCTTTGGTTACTCATTTGTCCCTGTGTCTTTTGGTTACCCAGTTGTCGATGTTCGAAATTCAGTTAATGAGTTGCCTCCTTGGTTAATCATTTGTCGCCCTGACTCTTGGTTAACCAGTTGTCGATGTTCGAAATTCAGTTACTGAGTTGCCTCCTTGGTTAATCATTTGTCGCTCTGACATTTGGTTAACCAGTTGTCGATGTTCGAAATTCAGTTAATGAGTTGCCTCCTTGGTTAATCATTTGTCGCTCTGGCTTTTGGTTAACCAGTTGTCGATGTTCAAAATTACAGTTAATGAGTTGCCTCTTTGAAATTTCAGTTAATGAGTTGGCCCTTTGGTTACTCATTTGTCCCTGTGTCTTTTGGTTACCCAGTTGTCGATGTTCGAAATTCAGTTAATGAGTTGCCTCCTTGGTTAATCATTTGTCGCCCTGACTCTTGGTTAACCAGTTGTCGATGTTCGAAATTCAGTTAATGAGTTGCCTCCTTGGTTAATCATTTGTCGCTCTGGCTTTTGGTTAACCAGTTGTCGATGTTCAAAATTTCAGTTAATGAGCTGCTCTTATGTTCTATGATTTCCGACCTTGACAACTCATTAACCAGTGTTTCAAACAATGCACCAGGCCATTTGACGACCCCAACTCGGTTCCACAAGCGGGAAAGCAGCACCCCAAGGCCCGGTAAGGGGGCCGAATACATTCCCATCCTGAATTCCGTCCCAAATGTGAATGACAAGTTTTCAGTTAATCAGTTGCCTGCTTGGTTACTCATTTGTCGCTCTGACATTTGGTTAACCAGTTGTCGATGTTCAAAATTTCAGTTAATGAGTTGCCTCTTTGAAATTTCAGTTAATGAGTTGGCCCTTTGGTTACTCATTTGTCCCTGTGTCTTTTGGTTACCCAGTTGTCGATGTTCGAAATTCAGTTAATGAGTTGCCTCCTTGGTTAATCATTTGTCGCCCTGACTCTTGGTTAACCAGTTGTCGATGTTCGAAATTCAGTTAATGAGTTGCCTCCTTGGTTAATCATTTGTCGCTCTGGCTTTTGGTTAACCAGTTGTCGATGTTCAAAATTACAGTTAATGAGTTGCCTCTTTGAAATTTCAGTTAATGAGTTGGCCCTTTGGTTACTCATTTGTCCCTGTGTCTTTTGGTTAACCAGTTGTCGATGTTCGAAATTCAGTTAATGAGTTGCCTCCTTGGTTAATCATTTGTCGCTCTGACTCTTGGTTAACCAGTTGTCGATGTTCAAAATTTCAGTTAATGAGTTGCCTCTTTGAAATTTCAGTTAATGAGTTGGCCCTTTGGTTACTCATTTGTCCCTGTGTCTTTTGGTTAACCAGTTGTCGATGTTCGAAATTCAGTTAATGAGTTGCCTCCTTGGTTAATCATTTGTCGCTCTGGCTTTTGGTTAACCAGTTGTCGATGTTCAAAATTTCAGTTAATGAGTTGCCTCTTTGAAATTTCAGTTAATGAGTTGGCCCTTTGGTTACTCATTTGTCCCTGTGTCTTTTGGTTAACCAGTTGTCGATGTTCGAAATTCAGTTAATGAGTTGCCTCCTTGGTTAATCATTTGTCGCTCTGGCTTTTGGTTAACCAGTTGTCGATGTTCAAAATTTCAGTTAATGAGCTGCTCTTATGTTCTATGATTTCCGACCTTGACAACTCATTAACCAGTGTTTCAAACAATGCACCAGGCCATTTGACGACCCCAACTCGGTTCCACAAGCGGGAAAGCAGCACCCCAAGGCCCGGTAAGGGGGCCGAATACATTCCCATCGTGAATTCCGTCCCAAATGTGAATGACAAGTTTTCAGTTAATCAGTTGCCTGCTTGGTTACTCATTTGTCGCTCTGACATTTGGTTAACCAGTTGTCGATGTTCAAATTTCAGTTAATGAGTAGCCTCTTTGAAATTTCAGTTAATGAGTTGGCCCTTTGGTTACTCATTTGTCCCTGTGTCTTTTGGTTACCCAGTTGTCGATGTTCGAAATTCAGTTAATGAGTTGCCTCCTTGGTTAATCATTTGTCGCCCTGACTCTTGGTTAACCAGTTGTCGATGTTCGAAATTCAGTTACTGAGTTGCCTCCTTGGTTAATCATTTGTCGCTCTGACATTTGGTTAACCAGTTGTCGATGTTCGAAATTCAGTTAATGAGTTGCCTCCTTGGTTAATCATTTGTCGCTCTGGCTTTTGGTTAACCAGTTGTCGATGTTCAAAATTACAGTTAATGAGTTGCCTCTTTGAAATTTCAGTTAATGAGTTGGCCCTTTGGTTACTCATTTGTCCCTGTGTCTTTTGGTTACCCAGTTGTCGATGTTCGAAATTCAGTTAATGAGTTGCCTCCTTGGTTAATCATTTGTCGCCCTGACTCTTGGTTAACCAGTTGTCGATGTTCGAAATTCAGTTAATGAGTTGCCTCCTTGGTTAATCATTTGTCGCTCTGGCTTTTGGTTAACCAGTTGTCGATGTTCAAAATTTCAGTTAATGAGCTGCTCTTATGTTCTATGATTTCCGACCTTGACAACTCATTAACCAGTGTTTCAAACAATGCACCAGGCCATTTGACGACCCCAACTCGGTTCCACAAGCGGGAAAGCAGCACCCCAAGGCCCGGTAAGGGGGCCGAATACATTCCCATCCTGAATTCCGTCCCAAATGTGAATGACAAGTTTTCAGTTAATCAGTTGCCTGCTTGGTTACTCATTTGTCGCTCTGACATTTGGTTAACCAGTTGTCGATGTTCAAAATTTCAGTTAATGAGTTGCCTCTTTGAAATTTCAGTTAATGAGTTGGCCCTTTGGTTACTCATTTGTCCCTGTGTCTTTTGGTTACCCAGTTGTCGATGTTCGAAATTCAGTTAATGAGTTGCCTCCTTGGTTAATCATTTGTCGCCCTGACTCTTGGTTAACCAGTTGTCGATGTTCGAAATTCAGTTAATGAGTTGCCTCCTTGGTTAATCATTTGTCGCTCTGGCTTTTGGTTAACCAGTTGTCGATGTTCAAAATTTCAGTTAATGAGTTGCCTCTTTGAAATTTCAGTTAATGAGTTGGCCCTTTGGTTACTCATTTGTCCCTGTGTCTTTTGGTTAACCAGTTGTCGATGTTCGAAATTCAGTTAATGAGTTGCCTCCTTGGTTAATCATTTGTCGCTCTGGCTTTTGGTTAACCAGTTGTCGATGTTCAAAATTTCAGTTAATGAGCTGCTCTTATGTTCTATGATTTCCGACCTTGACAACTCATTAACCAGTGTTTCAAACAATGCACCAGGCCATTTGACGACCCCAACTCGGTTCCACAAGCGGGAAAGCAGCACCCCAAGGCCCGGTAAGGGGGCCGAATACATTCCCATCGTGAATTCCGTCCCAAATGTGAATGACAAGTTTTCAGTTAATCAGTTGCCTGCTTGGTTACTCATTTGTCGCTCTGACATTTGGTTAACCAGTTGTCGATGTTCAAATTTCAGTTAATGAGTAGCCTCTTTGAAATTTCAGTTAATGAGTTGGCCCTTTGGTTACTCATTTGTCCCTGTGTCTTTTGGTTACCCAGTTGTCGATGTTCGAAATTCAGTTAATGAGTTGCCTCCTTGGTTAATCATTTGTCGCCCTGACTCTTGGTTAACCAGTTGTCGATGTTCGAAATTCAGTTACTGAGTTGCCTCCTTGGTTAATCATTTGTCGCTCTGACATTTGGTTAACCAGTTGTCGATGTTCGAAATTCAGTTAATGAGTTGCCTCCTTGGTTAATCATTTGTCGCTCTGGCTTTTGGTTAACCAGTTGTCGATGTTCAAAATTACAGTTAATGAGTTGCCTCTTTGAAATTTCAGTTAATGAGTTGGCCCTTTGGTTACTCATTTGTCCCTGTGTCTTTTGGTTACCCAGTTGTCGATGTTCGAAATTCAGTTAATGAGTTGCCTCCTTGGTTAATCATTTGTCGCCCTGACTCTTGGTTAACCAGTTGTCGATGTTCGAAATTCAGTTAATGAGTTGCCTCCTTGGTTAATCATTTGTCGCTCTGGCTTTTGGTTAACCAGTTGTCGATGTTCAAAATTTCAGTTAATGAGCTGCTCTTATGTTCTATGATTTCCGACCTTGACAACTCATTAACCAGTGTTTCAAACAATGCACCAGGCCATTTGACGACCCCAACTCGGTTCCACAAGCGGGAAAGCAGCACCCCAAGGCCCGGTAAGGGGGCCGAATACATTCCCATCCTGAATTCCGTCCCAAATGTGAATGACAAGTTTTCAGTTAATCAGTTGCCTGCTTGGTTACTCATTTGTCGCTCTGACATTTGGTTAACCAGTTGTCGATGTTCAAAATTTCAGTTAATGAGTTGCCTCTTTGAAATTTCAGTTAATGAGTTGGCCCTTTGGTTACTCATTTGTCCCTGTGTCTTTTGGTTACCCAGTTGTCGATGTTCGAAATTCAGTTAATGAGTTGCCTCCTTGGTTAATCATTTGTCGCCCTGACTCTTGGTTAACCAGTTGTCGATGTTCGAAATTCAGTTAATGAGTTGCCTCCTTGGTTAATCATTTGTCGCTCTGGCTTTTGGTTAACCAGTTGTCGATGTTCAAAATTACAGTTAATGAGTTGCCTCTTTGAAATTTCAGTTAATGAGTTGGCCCTTTGGTTACTCATTTGTCCCTGTGTCTTTTGGTTAACCAGTTGTCGATGTTCGAAATTCAGTTAATGAGTTGCCTCCTTGGTTAATCATTTGTCGCTCTGACTCTTGGTTAACCAGTTGTCGATGTTCAAAATTTCAGTTAATGAGTTGCCTCTTTGAAATTTCAGTTAATGAGTTGGCCCTTTGGTTACTCATTTGTCCCTGTGTCTTTTGGTTAACCAGTTGTCGATGTTCGAAATTCAGTTAATGAGTTGCCTCCTTGGTTAATCATTTGTCGCTCTGGCTTTTGGTTAACCAGTTGTCGATGTTCAAAATTTCAGTTAATGAGTTGCCTCTTTGAAATTTCAGTTAATGAGTTGGCCCTTTGGTTACTCATTTGTCCCTGTGTCTTTTGGTTAACCAGTTGTCGATGTTCGAAATTCAGTTAATGAGTTGCCTCCTTGGTTAATCATTTGTCGCTCTGGCTTTTGGTTAACCAGTTGTCGATGTTCAAAATTTCAGTTAATGAGCTGCTCTTATGTTCTATGATTTCCGACCTTGACAACTCATTAACCAGTGTTTCAAACAATGCACCAGGCCATTTGACGACCCCAACTCGGTTCCACAAGCGGGAAAGCAGCACCCCAAGGCCCGGTAAGGGGGCCGAATACATTCCCATCGTGAATTCCGTCCCAAATGTGAATGACAAGTTTTCAGTTAATCAGTTGCCTGCTTGGTTACTCATTTGTCGCTCTGACATTTGGTTAACCAGTTGTCGATGTTCAAATTTCAGTTAATGAGTAGCCTCTTTGAAATTTCAGTTAATGAGTTGGCCCTTTGGTTACTCATTTGTCCCTGTGTCTTTTGGTTACCCAGTTGTCGATGTTCGAAATTCAGTTAATGAGTTGCCTCCTTGGTTAATCATTTGTCGCCCTGACTCTTGGTTAACCAGTTGTCGATGTTCGAAATTCAGTTACTGAGTTGCCTCCTTGGTTAATCATTTGTCGCTCTGACATTTGGTTAACCAGTTGTCGATGTTCGAAATTCAGTTAATGAGTTGCCTCCTTGGTTAATCATTTGTCGCTCTGGCTTTTGGTTAACCAGTTGTCGATGTTCAAAATTACAGTTAATGAGTTGCCTCTTTGAAATTTCAGTTAATGAGTTGGCCCTTTGGTTACTCATTTGTCCCTGTGTCTTTTGGTTACCCAGTTGTCGATGTTCGAAATTCAGTTAATGAGTTGCCTCCTTGGTTAATCATTTGTCGCCCTGACTCTTGGTTAACCAGTTGTCGATGTTCGAAATTCAGTTAATGAGTTGCCTCCTTGGTTAATCATTTGTCGCTCTGGCTTTTGGTTAACCAGTTGTCGATGTTCAAAATTTCAGTTAATGAGCTGCTCTTATGTTCTATGATTTCCGACCTTGACAACTCATTAACCAGTGTTTCAAACAATGCACCAGGCCATTTGACGACCCCAACTCGGTTCCACAAGCGGGAAAGCAGCACCCCAAGGCCCGGTAAGGGGGCCGAATACATTCCCATCCTGAATTCCGTCCCAAATGTGAATGACAAGTTTTCAGTTAATCAGTTGCCTGCTTGGTTACTCATTTGTCGCTCTGACATTTGGTTAACCAGTTGTCGATGTTCAAAATTTCAGTTAATGAGTTGCCTCTTTGAAATTTCAGTTAATGAGTTGGCCCTTTGGTTACTCATTTGTCCCTGTGTCTTTTGGTTACCCAGTTGTCGATGTTCGAAATTCAGTTAATGAGTTGCCTCCTTGGTTAATCATTTGTCGCCCTGACTCTTGGTTAACCAGTTGTCGATGTTCGAAATTCAGTTAATGAGTTGCCTCCTTGGTTAATCATTTGTCGCTCTGGCTTTTGGTTAACCAGTTGTCGATGTTCAAAATTACAGTTAATGAGTTGCCTCTTTGAAATTTCAGTTAATGAGTTGGCCCTTTGGTTACTCATTTGTCCCTGTGTCTTTTGGTTAACCAGTTGTCGATGTTCGAAATTCAGTTAATGAGTTGCCTCCTTGGTTAATCATTTGTCGCTCTGACTCTTGGTTAACCAGTTGTCGATGTTCAAAATTTCAGTTAATGAGTTGCCTCTTTGAAATTTCAGTTAATGAGTTGGCCCTTTGGTTACTCATTTGTCCCTGTGTCTTTTGGTTAACCAGTTGTCGATGTTCGAAATTCAGTTAATGAGTTGCCTCCTTGGTTAATCATTTGTCGCTCTGGCTTTTGGTTAACCAGTTGTCGATGTTCAAAATTTCAGTTAATGAGTTGCCTCTTTGAAATTTCAGTTAATGAGTTGGCCCTTTGGTTACTCATTTGTCCCTGTGTCTTTTGGTTAACCAGTTGTCGATGTTCGAAATTCAGTTAATGAGTTGCCTCCTTGGTTAATCATTTGTCGCTCTGGCTTTTGGTTAACCAGTTGTCGATGTTCAAAATTTCAGTTAATGAGCTGCTCTTATGTTCTATGATTTCCGACCTTGACAACTCATTAACCAGTGTTTCAAACAATGCACCAGGCCATTTGACGACCCCAACTCGGTTCCACAAGCGGGAAAGCAGCACCCCAAGGCCCGGTAAGGGGGCCGAATACATTCCCATCGTGAATTCCGTCCCAAATGTGAATGACAAGTTTTCAGTTAATCAGTTGCCTGCTTGGTTACTCATTTGTCGCTCTGACATTTGGTTAACCAGTTGTCGATGTTCAAATTTCAGTTAATGAGTAGCCTCTTTGAAATTTCAGTTAATGAGTTGGCCCTTTGGTTACTCATTTGTCCCTGTGTCTTTTGGTTACCCAGTTGTCGATGTTCGAAATTCAGTTAATGAGTTGCCTCCTTGGTTAATCATTTGTCGCCCTGACTCTTGGTTAACCAGTTGTCGATGTTCGAAATTCAGTTACTGAGTTGCCTCCTTGGTTAATCATTTGTCGCTCTGACATTTGGTTAACCAGTTGTCGATGTTCGAAATTCAGTTAATGAGTTGCCTCCTTGGTTAATCATTTGTCGCTCTGGCTTTTGGTTAACCAGTTGTCGATGTTCAAAATTACAGTTAATGAGTTGCCTCTTTGAAATTTCAGTTAATGAGTTGGCCCTTTGGTTACTCATTTGTCCCTGTGTCTTTTGGTTACCCAGTTGTCGATGTTCGAAATTCAGTTAATGAGTTGCCTCCTTGGTTAATCATTTGTCGCCCTGACTCTTGGTTAACCAGTTGTCGATGTTCGAAATTCAGTTAATGAGTTGCCTCCTTGGTTAATCATTTGTCGCTCTGGCTTTTGGTTAACCAGTTGTCGATGTTCAAAATTTCAGTTAATGAGCTGCTCTTATGTTCTATGATTTCCGACCTTGACAACTCATTAACCAGTGTTTCAAACAATGCACCAGGCCATTTGACGACCCCAACTCGGTTCCACAAGCGGGAAAGCAGCACCCCAAGGCCCGGTAAGGGGGCCGAATACATTCCCATCCTGAATTCCGTCCCAAATGTGAATGACAAGTTTTCAGTTAATCAGTTGCCTGCTTGGTTACTCATTTGTCGCTCTGACATTTGGTTAACCAGTTGTCGATGTTCAAAATTTCAGTTAATGAGTTGCCTCTTTGAAATTTCAGTTAATGAGTTGGCCCTTTGGTTACTCATTTGTCCCTGTGTCTTTTGGTTACCCAGTTGTCGATGTTCGAAATTCAGTTAATGAGTTGCCTCCTTGGTTAATCATTTGTCGCCCTGACTCTTGGTTAACCAGTTGTCGATGTTCGAAATTCAGTTAATGAGTTGCCTCCTTGGTTAATCATTTGTCGCTCTGGCTTTTGGTTAACCAGTTGTCGATGTTCAAAATTACAGTTAATGAGTTGCCTCTTTGAAATTTCAGTTACTGAGTTGGCCCTTTGGTTACTCATTTGTCCCTGTGTCTTTTGGTTAACCAGTTGTCGATGTTCGAAATTCAGTTAATGAGTTGCCTCCTTGGTTAATCATTTGTCGCTCTGACTCTTGGTTAACCAGTTGTCGATGTTCAAAATTTCAGTTAATGAGTTGCCTCTTTGAAATTTCAGTTAATGAGTTGGCCCTTTGGTTACTCATTTGTCCCTGTGTCTTTTGGTTAACCAGTTGTCGATGTTCGAAATTCAGTTAATGAGTTGCCTCCTTGGTTAATCATTTGTCGCTCTGGCTTTTGGTTAACCAGTTGTCGATGTTCAAAATTTCAGTTAATGAGTTGCCTCTTTGAAATTTCAGTTAATGAGTTGGCCCTTTGGTTACTCATTTGTCCCTGTGTCTTTTGGTTAACCAGTTGTCGATGTTCGAAATTCAGTTAATGAGTTGCCTCCTTGGTTAATCATTTGTCGCTCTGGCTTTTGGTTAACCAGTTGTCGATGTTCAAAATTTCAGTTAATGAGCTGCTCTTATGTTCTATGATTTCCGACCTTGACAACTCATTAACCAGTGTTTCAAACAATGCACCAGGCCATTTGACGACCCCAACTCGGTTCCACAAGCGGGAAAGCAGCACCCCAAGGCCCGGTAAGGGGGCCGAATACATTCCCATCGTGAATTCCGTCCCAAATGTGAATGACAAGTTTTCAGTTAATCAGTTGCCTGCTTGGTTACTCATTTGTCGCTCTGACATTTGGTTAACCAGTTGTCGATGTTCAAATTTCAGTTAATGAGTAGCCTCTTTGAAATTTCAGTTAATGAGTTGGCCCTTTGGTTACTCATTTGTCCCTGTGTCTTTTGGTTACCCAGTTGTCGATGTTCGAAATTCAGTTAATGAGTTGCCTCCTTGGTTAATCATTTGTCGCCCTGACTCTTGGTTAACCAGTTGTCGATGTTCGAAATTCAGTTACTGAGTTGCCTCCTTGGTTAATCATTTGTCGCTCTGACATTTGGTTAACCAGTTGTCGATGTTCGAAATTCAGTTAATGAGTTGCCTCCTTGGTTAATCATTTGTCGCTCTGGCTTTTGGTTAACCAGTTGTCGATGTTCAAAATTACAGTTAATGAGTTGCCTCTTTGAAATTTCAGTTAATGAGTTGGCCCTTTGGTTACTCATTTGTCCCTGTGTCTTTTGGTTAACCAGTTGTCGATGTTCGAAATTCAGTTAATGAGTTGCCTCCTTGGTTAATCATTTGTCGCTCTGGCTTTTGGTTAACCAGTTGTCGATGTTCAAAATTTCAGTTAATGAGCTGCTCTTATGTTCTATGATTTCCGACCTTGACAACTCATTAACCAGTGTTTCAAACAATGCACCAGGCCATTTGACGACCCCAACTCGGTTCCACAAGCGGGAAAGCAGCACCCCAAGGCCCGGTAAGGGGGCCGAATACATTCCCATCGTGAATTCCGTCCCAAATGTGAATGACAAGTTTTCAGTTAATCAGTTGCCTGCTTGGTTACTCATTTGTCGCTCTGACATTTGGTTAACCAGTTGTCGATGTTCAAAATTTCAGTTAATGAGTTGCCTCTTTGAAATTTCAGTTAATGAGTTGGCCCTTTGGTTACTCATTTGTCCCTGTGTCTTTTGGTTACCCAGTTGTCGATGTTCGAAATTCAGTTAATGAGTTGCCTCCTTGGTTAATCATTTGTCGCCCTGACTCTTGGTTAACCAGTTGTCGATGTTCGAAATTCAGTTAATGAGTTGCCTCCTTGGTTAATCATTTGTCGCTCTGACATTTGGTTAACCAGTTGTCGATGTTCGAAATTCAGTTAATGAGTTGCCTCCTTGGTTAATCATTTGTCGCTCTGGCTTTTGGTTAACCAGTTGTCGATGTTCAAAATTTCAGTTATTGAGTTGCCTCTTTGAAATTTCAGTTAATGAGTTGGCCCTTTGGTGACTCATTTGTCCCTGTGTCTTTTGGTTAACCAGTTGTCGATGTTCGAAATTCAGTTAATGAGTTGCCTCCTTGGTTAATCATTTGTCGCTCTGGCTTTTGGTTAACCAGTTGTCGATGTTCAAAATTTCAGTTAATGAGCTGCTCTTATGTTCTATGATTTCCTACCTTGACAACTCATTAACCAGTGTTTCAAACAATGCACCAGGCCATTTGACGACCCCAACTCGGTTCCACAAGCGGGAAAGCAGCACCCCAAGGCCCGGTAAGGGGGCCGAATACATTCCCATCGTGAATTCCGTCCCAAATGTGAATGACAAGTTTTCAGTTAATCAGTTGCCTGCTTGGTTACTCATTTGTCGCTCTGACATTTGGTTACCCAGTTGTCGATGTTCAAATTTCAGTTAATGAGTAGCCTCTTTGAAATTTCAGTTAATGAGTTGGCCCTTTGGTTACTCATTTGTCCCTGTGTCTTTTGGTTACCCAGTTGTCGATGTTCGAAATTCAGTTACTGAGTTGCCTCCTTGGTTAATCATCTGTCGCTCTGGCTTTTGGTTAACCAGTTGTCGATGTTCAAAATTTCAGTTATTGAGTTGCCTCTTTGAAATTTCAGTTAATGAGTTGGCCCTTTGGTGACTCATTTGTCCCTGTGTCTTTTGGTTAACCAGTTGTCGATGTTCGAAATTCAGTTAATGAGTTGCCTCCTTGGTTAATCATTTGTCGCTCTGGCTTTTGGTTAACCAGTTGTCGATGTTCAAAATTTCAGTTAATGAGCTGCTCTTATGTTCTATGATTTCCTACCTTGACAACTCATTAACCAGTGTTTCAAACAATGCACCAGGCCATTTGACGACCCCAACTCGGTTCCACAAGCGGGAAAGCAGCACCCCAAGGCCCGGTAAGGGGGCCGAATACATTCCCATCGTGAATTCCGTCCCAAATGTGAAAGACAAGTTTTCAGTTAATCAGTTGCCTGCTTGGTTACTCATTTGTCGCTCTGACATTTGGTTAACCAGTTGTCGATGTTCAAATTTCAGTTAATGAGTAGCCTCTTTGAAATTTCAGTTAATGAGTTGGCCCTTTGGTTACTCATTTGTCCCTGTGTCTTTTGGTTACCCAGTTGTCGATGTTCGAAATTCAGTTAATGAGTTGCCTCCTTGGTTAATCATTTGTCGCTCTGGCTTTTGGTTAACCAGTTGTCGATGTTCAAAATTTCAGTTATTGAGTTGCCTCTTTGAAATTTCAGTTAATGAGTTGGCCCTTTGGTGACTCATTTGTCCCTGTGTCTTTTGGTTAACCAGTTGTCGATGTTCGAAATTCAGTTAATGAGTTGCCTCCTTGGTTAATCATTTGTCGCTCTGGCTTTTGGTTAACCAGTTGTCGATGTTCAAAATTTCAGTTAATGAGCTGCTCTTATGTTCTATGATTTCCTACCTTGACAACTCATTAACCAGTGTTTCAAACAATGCACCAGGCCATTTGACGACCCCAACTCGGTTCCACAAGCGGGAAAGCAGCACCCCAAGGCCCGGTAAGGGGGCCGAATACATTCCCATCGTGAATTCCGTCCCAAATGTGAAAGACAAGTTTTCAGTTAATCAGTTGCCTGCTTGGTTACTCATTTGTCGCTCTGACATTTGGTTAACCAGTTGTCGATGTTCAAATTTCAGTTAATGAGTAGCCTCTTTGAAATTTCAGTTAATGAGTTGGCCCTTTGGTTACTCATTTGTCCCTGTGTCTTTTGGTTACCCAGTTGTCGATGTTCGAAATTCAGTTTATGAGTTGCCTCCTTGGTTAATCATTTGTCGCTCTGGCTTTTGGTTAACCAGTTGTCGATGTTCAAAATTTCAGTTAATGAGTTGCCTCTTTGAAATTTCAGTTAATGAGTTGGCCCTTTGGTTACTCATTTGTCCCTGTGTCTTTTGGTTAACCAGTTGTCGATGTTCGAAATTCAGTTAATGAGTTGCCTCCTTGGTTAATCATTTGTCGCTCTGGCTTTTGGTTAACCAGTTGTCGATGTTCAAAATTTCAGTTAATGAGCTGCTCTTATGTTCTATGATTTCCTACCTTGACAACTCATTAACCAGTGTTTCAAACAATGCACCAGGCCATTTGACGACCCCAACTCGGTTCCACAAGCGGGAAAGCAGCACCCCAAGGCCCGGTAAGGGGGCCGAATACATTCCCATCGTGAATTCCGTCCCAAATGTGAAAGACAAGTTTTCAGTTAATCAGTTGCCTGCTTGGTTACTCATTTGTCGCTCTGACATTTGGTTAACCAGTTGTCGATGTTCAAATTTCAGTTAATGAGTAGCCTCTTTGAAATTTCAGTTAATGAGTTGGCCCTTTGGTTACTCATTTGTCCCTGTGTCTTTTGGTTACCCAGTTGTCGATGTTCGAAATTCAGTTTATGAGTTGCCTCCTTGGTTAATCATTTGTCGCTCTGGCTTTTGGTTAACCAGTTGTCGATGTTCAAAATTTCAGTTAATGAGTTGCCTCTTTGAAATTTCAGTTAATGAGTTGGCCCTTTGGTTACTCATTTGTCCCTGTGTCTTTTGGTTAACCAGTTGTCGATGTTCGAAATTCAGTTAATGAGTTGCCTCCTTGGTTAATCATTTGTCGCTCTGGCTTTTGGTTAACCAGTTGTCGATGTTCAAAATTTCAGTTAATGAGTTGCCTCTTTGAAATTTCAGTTAATGAGTTGGCCCTTTGGTTACTCATTTGTCCCTGTGTCTTTTGGTTAACCAGTTGTCGATGTTCGAAATTCAGTTAATGAGTTGCCTCCTTGGTTAATCATTTGTCGCTCTGACATTTGGTTAACCAGTTGTCGATGTTCGAAATTCAGTTAATGAGTTGCCTCCTTGGTTAATCATTTGTCGCTCTGGCTTTTGGTTATCCAGTTGTCGATGTTCAAAATTTCAGTTAATGAGTTGCCTCTTTGAAATTTCAGTTAATGAGTTGGCCCTTTGGTTACTCATTTGTCCCTGTGTCTTTTGGTTAACCAGTTGTCGATGTTCGAAATTCAGTTACTGAGTTGCCTCCTTGGTTAATCATTTGTCGCTCTGGCTTTTGGTTAACCAGTTGTCGATGTTCAAAATTCAGTTAATGAGTTGCCTCCTTGGTTAATCATTTGTCGCTCTGACATTTGGTTAACCAGTTGTCGATGTTCGAAATTCAGTTAATGAGTTGCCTCCTTGGTTAATCATTTGTCGCTCTGGCTTTTGGTTATCCAGTTGTCGATGTTCGAAATTCAGTTAATGAGTTGCCTCCTTGGTTAATCATTTGTCGCTCTGGCTTTTGGTTAACCAGTTGTCGATGTTCGAAATTTCAGTTAATGAGTTGCCTCCTTGGTTAATCATTTGTCGCTCTGACATTTGGTTAACCAGTTGTCGATGTTCGAAATTCAGTTAATGAGTTGCCTCCTTGGTTAATCATTTGTCGCTCTGGCTTTTGGTTATCCAGTTGTCGATGTTCGAAATTCAGTTAATGAGTTGCCTCCTTGGTTAATCATTTGTCGCTCTGGCTTTTGGTTAACCAGTTGTCGATGTTCAAAATTTCAGTTAATGAGCTGCTCTTATGTTCTATGATTTCCGACCTTGACAACTCATTAACCAGTGTTTCAAACAATGCACCAGGCCATTTGACGACCCCAACTCGGTTCCACAAGCGGGAAAGCAGCACCCCAAGGCCCGGTAAGGGGGCCGAATACATTCCCATCGTGAATTCCGTCCCAAATGTGAATGACAAGTTTTCAGTTAATCAGTTGCCTGCTTGGTTACTCATTTGTCGCTCTGACATTTGGTTAACCAGTTGTCGATGTTCAAATTTCAGTTAATGAGTAGCCTCTTTGAAATTTCAGTTAATGAGTTGGCCCTTTGGTTACTCATTTGTCCCTGTGTCTTTTGGTTACCCAGTTGTCGATGTTCGAAATTCAGTTAATGAGTTGCCTCCTT
The DNA here is from genome assembly GCF_052327205.1 of Somniosus microcephalus. NCBI lineage: Eukaryota > Metazoa > Chordata > Chondrichthyes > Squaliformes > Somniosidae > Somniosus > Somniosus microcephalus. The sequence goes on from NW_028226422.1 coordinate 15,021, forward strand.
GGTTAATCATTTGTCGCCCTGACTCTTGGTTACCCAGTTGTCGATGTTCGAAATTCAGTTACTGAGTTGCCTCCTTGGTTAATCATTTGTCGCTCTGACATTTGGTTAACCAGTTGTCGATGTTCGAAATTCAGTTAATGAGTTGCCTCCTTGGTTAATCATTTGTCGCTCTGGCTTTTGGTTAACCAGTTGTCGATGTTCAAAATTACAGTTAATGAGTTGCCTCTTTGAAATTTCAGTTAATGAGTTGGCCCTTTGGTTACTCATTTGTCCCTGTGTCTTTTGGTTAACCAGTTGTCGATGTTCGAAATTCAGTTAATGAGTTGCCTCCTTGGTTAATCATTTGTCGCTCTGGCTTTTGGTTAACCAGTTGTCGATGTTCAAAATTTCAGTTAATGAGCTGCTCTTATGTTCTATGATTTCCGACCTTGACAACTCATTAACCAGTGTTTCAAACAATGCACCAGGCCATTTGACGACCCCAACTCGGTTCCACAAGCGGGAAAGCAGCACCCCAAGGCCCGGTAAGGGGGCCGAATACATTCCCATCGTGAATTCCGTCCCAAATGTGAATGACAAGTTTTCAGTTAATCAGTTGCCTGCTTGGTTACTCATTTGTCGCTCTGACATTTGGTTAACCAGTTGTCGATGTTCAAAATTTCAGTTAATGAGTTGCCTCTTTGAAATTTCAGTTAATGAGTTGGCCCTTTGGTTACTCATTTGTCCCTGTGTCTTTTGGTTACCCAGTTGTCGATGTTCGAAATTCAGTTAATGAGTTGCCTCCTTGGTTAATCATTTGTCGCCCTGACTCTTGGTTAACCAGTTGTCGATGTTCGAAATTCAGTTAATGAGTTGCCTCCTTGGTTAATCATTTGTCGCTCTGACATTTGGTTAACCAGTTGTCGATGTTCGAAATTCAGTTAATGAGTTGCCTCCTTGGTTAATCATTTGTCGCTCTGGCTTTTGGTTAACCAGTTGTCGATGTTCAAAATTTCAGTTATTGAGTTGCCTCTTTGAAATTTCAGTTAATGAGTTGGCCCTTTGGTTACTCATTTGTCCCTGTGTCTTTTGGTTACCCAGTTGTCGATGTTCGAAATTCAGTTAATGAGTTGCCTCCTTGGTTAATCATTTGTCGCCCTGACTCTTGGTTAACCAGTTGTCGATGTTCGAAATTCAGTTAATGAGTTGCCTCCTTGGTTAATCATTTGTCGCTCTGGCTTTTGGTTAACCAGTTGTCGATGTTCAAAATTTCAGTTAATGAGCTGCTCTTATGTTCTATGATTTCCGACCTTGACAACTCATTAACCAGTGTTTCAAACAATGCACCAGGCCATTTGACGACCCCAACTCGGTTCCACAAGCGGGAAAGCAGCACCCCAAGGCCCGGTAAGGGGGCCGAATACATTCCCATCCTGAATTCCGTCCCAAATGTGAATGACAAGTTTTCAGTTAATCAGTTGCCTGCTTGGTTACTCATTTGTCGCTCTGACATTTGGTTAACCAGTTGTCGATGTTCAAAATTTCAGTTAATGAGTTGCCTCTTTGAAATTTCAGTTAATGAGTTGGCCCTTTGGTTACTCATTTGTCCCTGTGTCTTTTGGTTACCCAGTTGTCGATGTTCGAAATTCAGTTAATGAGTTGCCTCCTTGGTTAATCATTTGTCGCCCTGACTCTTGGTTAACCAGTTGTCGATGTTCGAAATTCAGTTAATGAGTTGCCTCCTTGGTTAATCATTTGTCGCTCTGGCTTTTGGTTAACCAGTTGTCGATGTTCAAAATTACAGTTAATGAGTTGCCTCTTTGAAATTTCAGTTAATGAGTTGGCCCTTTGGTTACTCATTTGTCCCTGTGTCTTTTGGTTAACCAGTTGTCGATGTTCGAAATTCAGTTAATGAGTTGCCTCCTTGGTTAATCATTTGTCGCTCTGACTCTTGGTTAACCAGTTGTCGATGTTCAAAATTTCAGTTAATGAGTTGCCTCTTTGAAATTTCAGTTAATGAGTTGGCCCTTTGGTTACTCATTTGTCCCTGTGTCTTTTGGTTAACCAGTTGTCGATGTTCGAAATTCAGTTAATGAGTTGCCTCCTTGGTTAATCATTTGTCGCTCTGGCTTTTGGTTAACCAGTTGTCGATGTTCAAAATTTCAGTTAATGAGTTGCCTCTTTGAAATTTCAGTTAATGAGTTGGCCCTTTGGTTACTCATTTGTCCCTGTGTCTTTTGGTTAACCAGTTGTCGATGTTCGAAATTCAGTTAATGAGTTGCCTCCTTGGTTAATCATTTGTCGCTCTGGCTTTTGGTTAACCAGTTGTCGATGTTCAAAATTTCAGTTAATGAGCTGCTCTTATGTTCTATGATTTCCGACCTTGACAACTCATTAACCAGTGTTTCAAACAATGCACCAGGCCATTTGACGACCCCAACTCGGTTCCACAAGCGGGAAAGCAGCACCCCAAGGCCCGGTAAGGGGGCCGAATACATTCCCATCGTGAATTCCGTCCCAAATGTGAATGACAAGTTTTCAGTTAATCAGTTGCCTGCTTGGTTACTCATTTGTCGCTCTGACATTTGGTTAACCAGTTGTCGATGTTCAAATTTCAGTTAATGAGTAGCCTCTTTGAAATTTCAGTTAATGAGTTGGCCCTTTGGTTACTCATTTGTCCCTGTGTCTTTTGGTTACCCAGTTGTCGATGTTCGAAATTCAGTTAATGAGTTGCCTCCTTGGTTAATCATTTGTCGCCCTGACTCTTGGTTAACCAGTTGTCGATGTTCGAAATTCAGTTACTGAGTTGCCTCCTTGGTTAATCATTTGTCGCTCTGACATTTGGTTAACCAGTTGTCGATGTTCGAAATTCAGTTAATGAGTTGCCTCCTTGGTTAATCATTTGTCGCTCTGGCTTTTGGTTAACCAGTTGTCGATGTTCAAAATTACAGTTAATGAGTTGCCTCTTTGAAATTTCAGTTAATGAGTTGGCCCTTTGGTTACTCATTTGTCCCTGTGTCTTTTGGTTACCCAGTTGTCGATGTTCGAAATTCAGTTAATGAGTTGCCTCCTTGGTTAATCATTTGTCGCCCTGACTCTTGGTTAACCAGTTGTCGATGTTCGAAATTCAGTTAATGAGTTGCCTCCTTGGTTAATCATTTGTCGCTCTGGCTTTTGGTTAACCAGTTGTCGATGTTCAAAATTTCAGTTAATGAGCTGCTCTTATGTTCTATGATTTCCGACCTTGACAACTCATTAACCAGTGTTTCAAACAATGCACCAGGCCATTTGACGACCCCAACTCGGTTCCACAAGCGGGAAAGCAGCACCCCAAGGCCCGGTAAGGGGGCCGAATACATTCCCATCCTGAATTCCGTCCCAAATGTGAATGACAAGTTTTCAGTTAATCAGTTGCCTGCTTGGTTACTCATTTGTCGCTCTGACATTTGGTTAACCAGTTGTCGATGTTCAAAATTTCAGTTAATGAGTTGCCTCTTTGAAATTTCAGTTAATGAGTTGGCCCTTTGGTTACTCATTTGTCCCTGTGTCTTTTGGTTACCCAGTTGTCGATGTTCGAAATTCAGTTAATGAGTTGCCTCCTTGGTTAATCATTTGTCGCCCTGACTCTTGGTTAACCAGTTGTCGATGTTCGAAATTCAGTTAATGAGTTGCCTCCTTGGTTAATCATTTGTCGCTCTGGCTTTTGGTTAACCAGTTGTCGATGTTCAAAATTACAGTTAATGAGTTGCCTCTTTGAAATTTCAGTTAATGAGTTGGCCCTTTGGTTACTCATTTGTCCCTGTGTCTTTTGGTTAACCAGTTGTCGATGTTCGAAATTCAGTTAATGAGTTGCCTCCTTGGTTAATCATTTGTCGCTCTGACTCTTGGTTAACCAGTTGTCGATGTTCAAAATTTCAGTTAATGAGTTGCCTCTTTGAAATTTCAGTTAATGAGTTGGCCCTTTGGTTACTCATTTGTCCCTGTGTCTTTTGGTTAACCAGTTGTCGATGTTCGAAATTCAGTTAATGAGTTGCCTCCTTGGTTAATCATTTGTCGCTCTGGCTTTTGGTTAACCAGTTGTCGATGTTCAAAATTTCAGTTAATGAGTTGCCTCTTTGAAATTTCAGTTAATGAGTTGGCCCTTTGGTTACTCATTTGTCCCTGTGTCTTTTGGTTAACCAGTTGTCGATGTTCGAAATTCAGTTAATGAGTTGCCTCCTTGGTTAATCATTTGTCGCTCTGGCTTTTGGTTAACCAGTTGTCGATGTTCAAAATTTCAGTTAATGAGCTGCTCTTATGTTCTATGATTTCCGACCTTGACAACTCATTAACCAGTGTTTCAAACAATGCACCAGGCCATTTGACGACCCCAACTCGGTTCCACAAGCGGGAAAGCAGCACCCCAAGGCCCGGTAAGGGGGCCGAATACATTCCCATCGTGAATTCCGTCCCAAATGTGAATGACAAGTTTTCAGTTAATCAGTTGCCTGCTTGGTTACTCATTTGTCGCTCTGACATTTGGTTAACCAGTTGTCGATGTTCAAATTTCAGTTAATGAGTAGCCTCTTTGAAATTTCAGTTAATGAGTTGGCCCTTTGGTTACTCATTTGTCCCTGTGTCTTTTGGTTACCCAGTTGTCGATGTTCGAAATTCAGTTAATGAGTTGCCTCCTTGGTTAATCATTTGTCGCCCTGACTCTTGGTTAACCAGTTGTCGATGTTCGAAATTCAGTTACTGAGTTGCCTCCTTGGTTAATCATTTGTCGCTCTGACATTTGGTTAACCAGTTGTCGATGTTCGAAATTCAGTTAATGAGTTGCCTCCTTGGTTAATCATTTGTCGCTCTGGCTTTTGGTTAACCAGTTGTCGATGTTCAAAATTACAGTTAATGAGTTGCCTCTTTGAAATTTCAGTTAATGAGTTGGCCCTTTGGTTACTCATTTGTCCCTGTGTCTTTTGGTTACCCAGTTGTCGATGTTCGAAATTCAGTTAATGAGTTGCCTCCTTGGTTAATCATTTGTCGCCCTGACTCTTGGTTAACCAGTTGTCGATGTTCGAAATTCAGTTAATGAGTTGCCTCCTTGGTTAATCATTTGTCGCTCTGGCTTTTGGTTAACCAGTTGTCGATGTTCAAAATTTCAGTTAATGAGCTGCTCTTATGTTCTATGATTTCCGACCTTGACAACTCATTAACCAGTGTTTCAAACAATGCACCAGGCCATTTGACGACCCCAACTCGGTTCCACAAGCGGGAAAGCAGCACCCCAAGGCCCGGTAAGGGGGCCGAATACATTCCCATCCTGAATTCCGTCCCAAATGTGAATGACAAGTTTTCAGTTAATCAGTTGCCTGCTTGGTTACTCATTTGTCGCTCTGACATTTGGTTAACCAGTTGTCGATGTTCAAAATTTCAGTTAATGAGTTGCCTCTTTGAAATTTCAGTTAATGAGTTGGCCCTTTGGTTACTCATTTGTCCCTGTGTCTTTTGGTTACCCAGTTGTCGATGTTCGAAATTCAGTTAATGAGTTGCCTCCTTGGTTAATCATTTGTCGCCCTGACTCTTGGTTAACCAGTTGTCGATGTTCGAAATTCAGTTAATGAGTTGCCTCCTTGGTTAATCATTTGTCGCTCTGGCTTTTGGTTAACCAGTTGTCGATGTTCAAAATTACAGTTAATGAGTTGCCTCTTTGAAATTTCAGTTAATGAGTTGGCCCTTTGGTTACTCATTTGTCCCTGTGTCTTTTGGTTAACCAGTTGTCGATGTTCGAAATTCAGTTAATGAGTTGCCTCCTTGGTTAATCATTTGTCGCTCTGACTCTTGGTTAACCAGTTGTCGATGTTCAAAATTTCAGTTAATGAGTTGCCTCTTTGAAATTTCAGTTAATGAGTTGGCCCTTTGGTTACTCATTTGTCCCTGTGTCTTTTGGTTAACCAGTTGTCGATGTTCGAAATTCAGTTAATGAGTTGCCTCCTTGGTTAATCATTTGTCGCTCTGGCTTTTGGTTAACCAGTTGTCGATGTTCAAAATTTCAGTTAATGAGTTGCCTCTTTGAAATTTCAGTTAATGAGTTGGCCCCTTGGTTAATCATTTGTCGCTCTGGCTTTTGGTTAACCAGTTGTCGATGTTCAAAATTTCAGTTAATGAGCTGCTCTTATGTTCTATGATTTCCGACCTTGACAACTCATTAACCAGTGTTTCAAACAATGCACCAGGCCATTTGACGACCCCAACTCGGTTCCACAAGCGGGAAAGCAGCACCCCAAGGCCCGGTAAGGGGGCCGAATACATTCCCATCGTGAATTCCGTCCCAAATGTGAATGACAAGTTTTCAGTTAATCAGTTGCCTGCTTGGTTACTCATTTGTCGCTCTGACATTTGGTTAACCAGTTGTCGATGTTCAAATTTCAGTTAATGAGTAGCCTCTTTGAAATTTCAGTTAATGAGTTGGCCCTTTGGTTACTCATTTGTCCCTGTGTCTTTTGGTTACCCAGTTGTCGATGTTCGAAATTCAGTTAATGAGTTGCCTCCTTGGTTAATCATTTGTCGCCCTGACTCTTGGTTAACCAGTTGTCGATGTTCGAAATTCAGTTACTGAGTTGCCTCCTTGGTTAATCATTTGTCGCTCTGACATTTGGTTAACCAGTTGTCGATGTTCGAAATTCAGTTAATGAGTTGCCTCCTTGGTTAATCATTTGTCGCTCTGGCTTTTGGTTAACCAGTTGTCGATGTTCAAAATTACAGTTAATGAGTTGCCTCTTTGAAATTTCAGTTAATGAGTTGGCCCTTTGGTTACTCATTTGTCCCTGTGTCTTTTGGTTACCCAGTTGTCGATGTTCGAAATTCAGTTAATGAGTTGCCTCCTTGGTTAATCATTTGTCGCCCTGACTCTTGGTTAACCAGTTGTCGATGTTCGAAATTCAGTTAATGAGTTGCCTCCTTGGTTAATCATTTGTCGCTCTGGCTTTTGGTTAACCAGTTGTCGATGTTCAAAATTTCAGTTAATGAGCTGCTCTTATGTTCTATGATTTCCGACCTTGACAACTCATTAACCAGTGTTTCAAACAATGCACCAGGCCATTTGACGACCCCAACTCGGTTCCACAAGCGGGAAAGCAGCACCCCAAGGCCCGGTAAGGGGGCCGAATACATTCCCATCCTGAATTCCGTCCCAAATGTGAATGACAAGTTTTCAGTTAATCAGTTGCCTGCTTGGTTACTCATTTGTCGCTCTGACATTTGGTTAACCAGTTGTCGATGTTCAAAATTTCAGTTAATGAGTTGCCTCTTTGAAATTTCAGTTAATGAGTTGGCCCTTTGGTTACTCATTTGTCCCTGTGTCTTTTGGTTACCCAGTTGTCGATGTTCGAAATTCAGTTAATGAGTTGCCTCCTTGGTTAATCATTTGTCGCCCTGACTCTTGGTTAACCAGTTGTCGATGTTCGAAATTCAGTTAATGAGTTGCCTCCTTGGTTAATCATTTGTCGCTCTGGCTTTTGGTTAACCAGTTGTCGATGTTCAAAATTACAGTTAATGAGTTGCCTCTTTGAAATTTCAGTTAATGAGTTGGCCCTTTGGTTACTCATTTGTCCCTGTGTCTTTTGGTTAACCAGTTGTCGATGTTCGAAATTCAGTTAATGAGTTGCCTCCTTGGTTAATCATTTGTCGCTCTGACTCTTGGTTAACCAGTTGTCGATGTTCAAAATTTCAGTTAATGAGTTGCCTCTTTGAAATTTCAGTTAATGAGTTGGCCCTTTGGTTACTCATTTGTCCCTGTGTCTTTTGGTTAACCAGTTGTCGATGTTCGAAATTCAGTTAATGAGTTGCCTCCTTGGTTAATCATTTGTCGCTCTGGCTTTTGGTTAACCAGTTGTCGATGTTCAAAATTTCAGTTAATGAGTTGCCTCTTTGAAATTTCAGTTAATGAGTTGGCCCTTTGGTTACTCATTTGTCCCTGTGTCTTTTGGTTAACCAGTTGTCGATGTTCGAAATTCAGTTAATGAGTTGCCTCCTTGGTTAATCATTTGTCGCTCTGGCTTTTGGTTAACCAGTTGTCGATGTTCAAAATTTCAGTTAATGAGCTGCTCTTATGTTCTATGATTTCCGACCTTGACAACTCATTAACCAGTGTTTCAAACAATGCACCAGGCCATTTGACGACCCCAACTCGGTTCCACAAGCGGGAAAGCAGCACCCCAAGGCCCGGTAAGGGGGCCGAATACATTCCCATCGTGAATTCCGTCCCAAATGTGAATGACAAGTTTTCAGTTAATCAGTTGCCTGCTTGGTTACTCATTTGTCGCTCTGACATTTGGTTAACCAGTTGTCGATGTTCAAATTTCAGTTAATGAGTAGCCTCTTTGAAATTTCAGTTAATGAGTTGGCCCTTTGGTTACTCATTTGTCCCTGTGTCTTTTGGTTACCCAGTTGTCGATGTTCGAAATTCAGTTAATGAGTTGCCTCCTTGGTTAATCATTTGTCGCCCTGACTCTTGGTTAACCAGTTGTCGATGTTCGAAATTCAGTTACTGAGTTGCCTCCTTGGTTAATCATTTGTCGCTCTGACATTTGGTTAACCAGTTGTCGATGTTCGAAATTCAGTTAATGAGTTGCCTCCTTGGTTAATCATTTGTCGCTCTGGCTTTTGGTTAACCAGTTGTCGATGTTCAAAATTACAGTTAATGAGTTGCCTCTTTGAAATTTCAGTTAATGAGTTGGCCCTTTGGTTACTCATTTGTCCCTGTGTCTTTTGGTTACCCAGTTGTCGATGTTCGAAATTCAGTTAATGAGTTGCCTCCTTGGTTAATCATTTGTCGCTCTGACTCTTGGTTAACCAGTTGTCGATGTTCGAAATTCAGTTACTGAGTTGCCTCCTTGGTTAATCATTTGTCGCTCTGACATTTGGTTAGCCAGTTTTCGATGTTCGAAATTCAGTTAATGAGTTGCCTCCTTGGTTAATCATTTGTCGCTCTGGCTTTTGGTTAACTAGTTGTCGATGTTCAAAATTTCAGTTAATGAGTTGCCTCTTTGAAATTTCAGTTAATGAGTTGGCCCTTTGGTTACTCATTTGTCCCTGTGTCTTTTGGTTAACCAGTTGTCGATGTTCGAAATTCAGTTAATGAGTTGCCTCCTTGGTTAATCATTTGTCGCTCTGGCTTTTGGTTAATCAGTTGTCGATGTTCAAAATTTCAGTTAATGAGTTGCCTCTTTGAAATTTCAGTTAATGAGTTGGCCCTTTGGTTACTCATTTGTCCCTGTGTCTTTTGGTTAACCAGTTGTCGATGTTCGAAATTCAGTTACTGAGTTGCCTCCTTGGTTAATCATTTGTCGCTCTGGCTTTTGGTTAACCAGTTGTCGATGTTCAAAATTCAGTTAATGAGTTGCCTCCTTGGTTAATCATTTGTCGCTCTGACATTTGGTTAACCAGTTGTCGATGTTCGAAATTCAGTTAATGAGTTGCCTCCTTGGTTAATCATTTGTCGCTCTGGCTTTTGGTTATCCAGTTGTCGATGTTCGAAATTCAGTTAATGAGTTGCCTCCTTGGTTAATCATTTGTCGCTCTGGCTTTTGGTTAACCAGTTGTCGATGTTCGAAATTTCAGTTAATGAGTTGCCTCCTTGGTTAATCATTTGTCGCTCTGACATTTGGTTAACCAGTTGTCGATGTTCGAAATTCAGTTAATGAGTTGCCTCCTTGGTTAATCATTTGTCGCTCTGGCTTTTGGTTATCCAGTTGTCGATGTTCGAAATTCAGTTAATGAGTTGCCTCCTTGGTTAATCATTTGTCGCTCTGGCTTTTGGTTAACCAGTTGTCGATGTTCAAAATTTCAGTTAATGAGCTGCTCTTATGTTCTATGATTTCCGACCTTGACAACTCATTAACCAGTGTTTCAAACAATGCACCAGGCCATTTGACGACCCCAACTCGGTTCCACAAGCGGGAAAGCAGCACCCCAAGGCCCGGTAAGGGGGCCGAATACATTCCCATCGTGAATTCCGTCCCAAATGTGAATGACAAGTTTTCAGTTAATCAGTTGCCTGCTTGGTTACTCATTTGTCGCTCTGACATTTGGTTAACCAGTTGTCGATGTTCAAATTTCAGTTAATGAGTAGCCTCTTTGAAATTTCAGTTAATGAGTTGGCCCTTTGGTTACTCATTTGTCCCTGTGTCTTTTGGTTACCCAGTTGTCGATGTTCGAAATTCAGTTAATGAGTTGCCTCCTTGGTTAATCATTTGTCGCCCTGACTCTTGGTTAACCAGTTGTCGATGTTCGAAATTCAGTTAATGAGTTGCCTCCTTGGTTAATCATTTGTCGCCCTGACTCTTGGTTACCCAGTTGTCGATGTTCGAAATTCAGTTACTGAGTTGCCTCCTTGGTTAATCATTTGTCGCTCTGACATTTGGTTAACCAGTTGTCGATGTTCGAAATTCAGTTAATGAGTTGCCTCCTTGGTTAATCATTTGTCGCTCTGGCTTTTGGTTAACCAGTTGTCGATGTTCAAAATTACAGTTAATGAGTTGCCTCTTTGAAATTTCAGTTAATGAGTTGGCCCTTTGGTTACTCATTTGTCCCTGTGTCTTTTGGTTAACCAGTTGTCGATGTTCGAAATTCAGTTAATGAGTTGCCTCCTTGGTTAATCATTTGTCGCTCTGGCTTTTGGTTAACCAGTTGTCGATGTTCAAAATTTCAGTTAATGAGCTGCTCTTATGTTCTATGATTTCCGACCTTGACAACTCATTAACCAGTGTTTCAAACAATGCACCAGGCCATTTGACGACCCCAACTCGGTTCCACAAGCGGGAAAGCAGCACCCCAAGGCCCGGTAAGGGGGCCGAATACATTCCCATCGTGAATTCCGTCCCAAATGTGAATGACAAGTTTTCAGTTAATCAGTTGCCTGCTTGGTTACTCATTTGTCGCTCTGACATTTGGTTAACCAGTTGTCGATGTTCAAAATTTCAGTTAATGAGTTGCCTCTTTGAAATTTCAGTTAATGAGTTGGCCCTTTGGTTACTCATTTGTCCCTGTGTCTTTTGGTTACCCAGTTGTCGATGTTCGAAATTCAGTTAATGAGTTGCCTCCTTGGTTAATCATTTGTCGCCCTGACTCTTGGTTAACCAGTTGTCGATGTTCGAAATTCAGTTAATGAGTTGCCTCCTTGGTTAATCATTTGTCGCTCTGACATTTGGTTAACCAGTTGTCGATGTTCGAAATTCAGTTAATGAGTTGCCTCCTTGGTTAATCATTTGTCGCTCTGGCTTTTGGTTAACCAGTTGTCGATGTTCAAAATTTCAGTTATTGAGTTGCCTCTTTGAAATTTCAGTTAATGAGTTGGCCCTTTGGTTACTCATTTGTCCCTGTGTCTTTTGGTTACCCAGTTGTCGATGTTCGAAATTCAGTTAATGAGTTGCCTCCTTGGTTAATCATTTGTCGCCCTGACTCTTGGTTAACCAGTTGTCGATGTTCGAAATTCAGTTAATGAGTTGCCTCCTTGGTTAATCATTTGTCGCTCTGGCTTTTGGTTAACCAGTTGTCGATGTTCAAAATTTCAGTTAATGAGCTGCTCTTATGTTCTATGATTTCCGACCTTGACAACTCATTAACCAGTGTTTCAAACAATGCACCAGGCCATTTGACGACCCCAACTCGGTTCCACAAGCGGGAAAGCAGCACCCCAAGGCCCGGTAAGGGGGCCGAATACATTCCCATCCTGAATTCCGTCCCAAATGTGAATGACAAGTTTTCAGTTAATCAGTTGCCTGCTTGGTTACTCATTTGTCGCTCTGACATTTGGTTAACCAGTTGTCGATGTTCAAAATTTCAGTTAATGAGTTGCCTCTTTGAAATTTCAGTTAATGAGTTGGCCCTTTGGTTACTCATTTGTCCCTGTGTCTTTTGGTTACCCAGTTGTCGATGTTCGAAATTCAGTTAATGAGTTGCCTCCTTGGTTAATCATTTGTCGCCCTGACTCTTGGTTAACCAGTTGTCGATGTTCGAAATTCAGTTAATGAGTTGCCTCCTTGGTTAATCATTTGTCGCTCTGGCTTTTGGTTAACCAGTTGTCGATGTTCAAAATTACAGTTAATGAGTTGCCTCTTTGAAATTTCAGTTAATGAGTTGGCCCTTTGGTTACTCATTTGTCCCTGTGTCTTTTGGTTAACCAGTTGTCGATGTTCGAAATTCAGTTAATGAGTTGCCTCCTTGGTTAATCATTTGTCGCTCTGACTCTTGGTTAACCAGTTGTCGATGTTCAAAATTTCAGTTAATGAGTTGCCTCTTTGAAATTTCAGTTAATGAGTTGGCCCTTTGGTTACTCATTTGTCCCTGTGTCTTTTGGTTAACCAGTTGTCGATGTTCGAAATTCAGTTAATGAGTTGCCTCCTTGGTTAATCATTTGTCGCTCTGGCTTTTGGTTAACCAGTTGTCGATGTTCAAAATTTCAGTTAATGAGTTGCCTCTTTGAAATTTCAGTTAATGAGTTGGCCCTTTGGTTACTCATTTGTCCCTGTGTCTTTTGGTTAACCAGTTGTCGATGTTCGAAATTCAGTTAATGAGTTGCCTCCTTGGTTAATCATTTGTCGCTCTGGCTTTTGGTTAACCAGTTGTCGATGTTCAAAATTTCAGTTAATGAGCTGCTCTTATGTTCTATGATTTCCGACCTTGACAACTCATTAACCAGTGTTTCAAACAATGCACCAGGCCATTTGACGACCCCAACTCGGTTCCACAAGCGGGAAAGCAGCACCCCAAGGCCCGGTAAGGGGGCCGAATACATTCCCATCGTGAATTCCGTCCCAAATGTGAATGACAAGTTTTCAGTTAATCAGTTGCCTGCTTGGTTACTCATTTGTCGCTCTGACATTTGGTTAACCAGTTGTCGATGTTCAAATTTCAGTTAATGAGTAGCCTCTTTGAAATTTCAGTTAATGAGTTGGCCCTTTGGTTACTCATTTGTCCCTGTGTCTTTTGGTTACCCAGTTGTCGATGTTCGAAATTCAGTTAATGAGTTGCCTCCTTGGTTAATCATTTGTCGCCCTGACTCTTGGTTAACCAGTTGTCGATGTTCGAAATTCAGTTACTGAGTTGCCTCCTTGGTTAATCATTTGTCGCTCTGACATTTGGTTAACCAGTTGTCGATGTTCGAAATTCAGTTAATGAGTTGCCTCCTTGGTTAATCATTTGTCGCTCTGGCTTTTGGTTAACCAGTTGTCGATGTTCAAAATTACAGTTAATGAGTTGCCTCTTTGAAATTTCAGTTAATGAGTTGGCCCTTTGGTTACTCATTTGTCCCTGTGTCTTTTGGTTACCCAGTTGTCGATGTTCGAAATTCAGTTAATGAGTTGCCTCCTTGGTTAATCATTTGTCGCCCTGACTCTTGGTTAACCAGTTGTCGATGTTCGAAATTCAGTTAATGAGTTGCCTCCTTGGTTAATCATTTGTCGCTCTGGCTTTTGGTTAACCAGTTGTCGATGTTCAAAATTTCAGTTAATGAGCTGCTCTTATGTTCTATGATTTCCGACCTTGACAACTCATTAACCAGTGTTTCAAACAATGCACCAGGCCATTTGACGACCCCAACTCGGTTCCACAAGCGGGAAAGCAGCACCCCAAGGCCCGGTAAGGGGGCCGAATACATTCCCATCCTGAATTCCGTCCCAAATGTGAATGACAAGTTTTCAGTTAATCAGTTGCCTGCTTGGTTACTCATTTGTCGCTCTGACATTTGGTTAACCAGTTGTCGATGTTCAAAATTTCAGTTAATGAGTTGCCTCTTTGAAATTTCAGTTAATGAGTTGGCCCTTTGGTTACTCATTTGTCCCTGTGTCTTTTGGTTACCCAGTTGTCGATGTTCGAAATTCAGTTAATGAGTTGCCTCCTTGGTTAATCATTTGTCGCCCTGACTCTTGGTTAACCAGTTGTCGATGTTCGAAATTCAGTTACTGAGTTGCCTCCTTGGTTAATCATTTGTCGCTCTGGCTTTTGGTTAACCAGTTGTCGATGTTCAAAATTACAGTTAATGAGTTGCCTCTTTGAAATTTCAGTTAATGAGTTGGCCCTTTGGTTACTCATTTGTCCCTGTGTCTTTTGGTTAACCAGTTGTCGATGTTCGAAATTCAGTTAATGAGTTGCCTCCTTGGTTAATCATTTGTCGCTCTGACTCTTGGTTAACCAGTTGTCGATGTTCAAAATTTCAGTTAATGAGTTGCCTCTTTGAAATTTCAGTTAATGAGTTGGCCCTTTGGTTACTCATTTGTCCCTGTGTCTTTTGGTTAACCAGTTGTCGATGTTCGAAATTCAGTTAATGAGTTGCCTCCTTGGTTAATCATTTGTCGCTCTGGCTTTTGGTTAACCAGTTGTCGATGTTCAAAATTTCAGTTAATGAGCTGCTCTTATGTTCTATGATTTCCTACCTTGACAACTCATTAACCAGTGTTTCAAACAATGCACCAGGCCATTTGACGACCCCAACTCGGTTCCACAAGCGGGAAAGCAGCACCCCAAGGCCCGGTAAGGGGGCCGAATACATTCCCATCGTGAATTCCGTCCCAAATGTGAAAGACAAGTTTTCAGTTAATCAGTTGCCTGCTTGGTTACTCATTTGTCGCTCTGACATTTGGTTAACCAGTTGTCGATGTTCAAATTTCAGTTAATGAGTAGCCTCTTTGAAATTTCAGTTAATGAGTTGGCCCTTTGGTTACTCATTTGTCCCTGTGTCTTTTGGTTACCCAGTTGTCGATGTTCGAAATTCAGTTTATGAGTTGCCTCCTTGGTTAATCATTTGTCGCTCTGGCTTTTGGTTAACCAGTTGTCGATGTTCAAAATTTCAGTTAATGAGTTGCCTCTTTGAAATTTCAGTTAATGAGTTGGCCCTTTGGTTACTCATTTGTCCCTGTGTCTTTTGGTTAACCAGTTGTCGATGTTCGAAATTCAGTTAATGAGTTGCCTCCTTGGTTAATCATTTGTCGCTCTGGCTTTTGGTTAACCAGTTGTCGATGTTCAAAATTTCAGTTAATGAGTTGCCTCTTTGAAATTTCAGTTAATGAGTTGGCCCTTTGGTTACTCATTTGTCCCTGTGTCTTTTGGTTAACCAGTTGTCGATGTTCGAAATTCAGTTAATGAGTTGCCTCCTTGGTTAATCATTTGTCGCTCTGACATTTGGTTAACCAGTTGTCGATGTTCGAAATTCAGTTAATGAGTTGCCTCCTTGGTTAATCATTTGTCGCTCTGGCTTTTGGTTATCCAGTTGTCGATGTTCAAAATTTCAGTTAATGAGTTGCCTCTTTGAAATTTCAGTTAATGAGTTGGCCCTTTGGTTACTCATTTGTCCCTGTGTCTTTTGGTTAACCAGTTGTCGATGTTCGAAATTCAGTTACTGAGTTGCCTCCTTGGTTAATCATTTGTCGCTCTGGCTTTTGGTTAACCAGTTGTCGATGTTCAAAATTCAGTTAATGAGTTGCCTCCTTGGTTAATCATTTGTCGCTCTGACATTTGGTTAACCAGTTGTCGATGTTCGAAATTCAGTTAATGAGTTGCCTCCTTGGTTAATCATTTGTCGCTCTGGCTTTTGGTTATCCAGTTGTCGATGTTCGAAATTCAGTTAATGAGTTGCCTCCTTGGTTAATCATTTGTCGCTCTGGCTTTTGGTTAACCAGTTGTCGATGTTCGAAATTTCAGTTAATGAGTTGCCTCCTTGGTTAATCATTTGTCGCTCTGACATTTGGTTAACCAGTTGTCGATGTTCGAAATTCAGTTAATGAGTTGCCTCCTTGGTTAATCATTTGTCGCTCTGGCTTTTGGTTATCCAGTTGTCGATGTTCGAAATTCAGTTAATGAGTTGCCTCCTTGGTTAATCATTTGTCGCTCTGGCTTTTGGTTAACCAGTTGTCGATGTTCAAAATTTCAGTTAATGAGCTGCTCTTATGTTCTATGATTTCCGACCTTGACAACTCATTAACCAGTGTTTCAAACAATGCACCAGGCCATTTGACGACCCCAACTCGGTTCCACAAGCGGGAAAGCAGCACCCCAAGGCCCGGTAAGGGGGCCGAATACATTCCCATCGTGAATTCCGTCCCAAATGTGAATGACAAGTTTTCAGTTAATCAGTTGCCTGCTTGGTTACTCATTTGTCGCTCTGACATTTGGTTAACCAGTTGTCGATGTTCAAATTTCAGTTAATGAGTAGCCTCTTTGAAATTTCAGTTAATGAGTTGGCCCTTTGGTTACTCATTTGTCCCTGTGTCTTTTGGTTACCCAGTTGTCGATGTTCGAAATTCAGTTAATGAGTTGCCTCCTTGGTTAATCATTTGTCGCCCTGACTCTTGGTTACCCAGTTGTCGATGTTCGAAATTCAGTTACTGAGTTGCCTCCTTGGTTAATCATTTGTCGCTCTGACATTTGGTTAACCAGTTGTCGATGTTCGAAATTCAGTTAATGAGTTGCCTCCTTGGTTAATCATTTGTCGCTCTGGCTTTTGGTTAACCAGTTGTCGATGTTCAAAATTACAGTTAATGAGTTGCCTCTTTGAAATTTCAGTTAATGAGTTGGCCCTTTGGTTACTCATTTGTCCCTGTGTCTTTTGGTTAACCAGTTGTCGATGTTCGAAATTCAGTTAATGAGTTGCCTCCTTGGTTAATCATTTGTCGCTCTGGCTTTTGGTTAACCAGTTGTCGATGTTCAAAATTTCAGTTAATGAGCTGCTCTTATGTTCTATGATTTCCGACCTTGACAACTCATTAACCAGTGTTTCAAACAATGCACCAGGCCATTTGACGACCCCAACTCGGTTCCACAAGCGGGAAAGCAGCACCCCAAGGCCCGGTAAGGGGGCCGAATACATTCCCATCGTGAATTCCGTCCCAAATGTGAATGACAAGTTTTCAGTTAATCAGTTGCCTGCTTGGTTACTCATTTGTCGCTCTGACATTTGGTTAACCAGTTGTCGATGTTCAAAATTTCAGTTAATGAGTTGCCTCTTTGAAATTTCAGTTAATGAGTTGGCCCTTTGGTTACTCATTTGTCCCTGTGTCTTTTGGTTACCCAGTTGTCGATGTTCGAAATTCAGTTAATGAGTTGCCTCCTTGGTTAATCATTTGTCGCCCTGACTCTTGGTTAACCAGTTGTCGATGTTCGAAATTCAGTTAATGAGTTGCCTCCTTGGTTAATCATTTGTCGCTCTGACATTTGGTTAACCAGTTGTCGATGTTCGAAATTCAGTTAATGAGTTGCCTCCTTGGTTAATCATTTGTCGCTCTGGCTTTTGGTTAACCAGTTGTCGATGTTCAAAATTTCAGTTATTGAGTTGCCTCTTTGAAATTTCAGTTAATGAGTTGGCCCTTTGGTTACTCATTTGTCCCTGTGTCTTTTGGTTACCCAGTTGTCGATGTTCGAAATTCAGTTAATGAGTTGCCTCCTTGGTTAATCATTTGTCGCCCTGACTCTTGGTTAACCAGTTGTCGATGTTCGAAATTCAGTTAATGAGTTGCCTCCTTGGTTAATCATTTGTCGCTCTGGCTTTTGGTTAACCAGTTGTCGATGTTCAAAATTTCAGTTAATGAGCTGCTCTTATGTTCTATGATTTCCGACCTTGACAACTCATTAACCAGTGTTTCAAACAATGCACCAGGCCATTTGACGACCCCAACTCGGTTCCACAAGCGGGAAAGCAGCACCCCAAGGCCCGGTAAGGGGGCCGAATACATTCCCATCCTGAATTCCGTCCCAAATGTGAATGACAAGTTTTCAGTTAATCAGTTGCCTGCTTGGTTACTCATTTGTCGCTCTGACATTTGGTTAACCAGTTGTCGATGTTCAAAATTTCAGTTAATGAGTTGCCTCTTTGAAATTTCAGTTAATGAGTTGGCCCTTTGGTTACTCATTTGTCCCTGTGTCTTTTGGTTACCCAGTTGTCGATGTTCGAAATTCAGTTAATGAGTTGCCTCCTTGGTTAATCATTTGTCGCCCTGACTCTTGGTTAACCAGTTGTCGATGTTCGAAATTCAGTTAATGAGTTGCCTCCTTGGTTAATCATTTGTCGCTCTGGCTTTTGGTTAACCAGTTGTCGATGTTCAAAATTACAGTTAATGAGTTGCCTCTTTGAAATTTCAGTTAATGAGTTGGCCCTTTGGTTACTCATTTGTCCCTGTGTCTTTTGGTTAACCAGTTGTCGATGTTCGAAATTCAGTTAATGAGTTGCCTCCTTGGTTAATCATTTGTCGCTCTGACTCTTGGTTAACCAGTTGTCGATGTTCAAAATTTCAGTTAATGAGTTGCCTCTTTGAAATTTCAGTTAATGAGTTGGCCCTTTGGTTACTCATTTGTCCCTGTGTCTTTTGGTTAACCAGTTGTCGATGTTCGAAATTCAGTTAATGAGTTGCCTCCTTGGTTAATCATTTGTCGCTCTGGCTTTTGGTTAACCAGTTGTCGATGTTCAAAATTTCAGTTAATGAGTTGCCTCTTTGAAATTTCAGTTAATGAGTTGGCCCTTTGGTTACTCATTTGTCCCTGTGTCTTTTGGTTAACCAGTTGTCGATGTTCGAAATTCAGTTAATGAGTTGCCTCCTTGGTTAATCATTTGTCGCTCTGGCTTTTGGTTAACCAGTTGTCGATGTTCAAAATTTCAGTTAATGAGCTGCTCTTATGTTCTATGATTTCCGACCTTGACAACTCATTAACCAGTGTTTCAAACAATGCACCAGGCCATTTGACGACCCCAACTCGGTTCCACAAGCGGGAAAGCAGCACCCCAAGGCCCGGTAAGGGGGCCGAATACATTCCCATCGTGAATTCCGTCCCAAATGTGAATGACAAGTTTTCAGTTAATCAGTTGCCTGCTTGGTTACTCATTTGTCGCTCTGACATTTGGTTAACCAGTTGTCGATGTTCAAATTTCAGTTAATGAGTAGCCTCTTTGAAATTTCAGTTAATGAGTTGGCCCTTTGGTTACTCATTTGTCCCTGTGTCTTTTGGTTACCCAGTTGTCGATGTTCGAAATTCAGTTAATGAGTTGCCTCCTTGGTTAATCATTTGTCGCCCTGACTCTTGGTTAACCAGTTGTCGATGTTCGAAATTCAGTTACTGAGTTGCCTCCTTGGTTAATCATTTGTCGCTCTGACATTTGGTTAACCAGTTGTCGATGTTCGAAATTCAGTTAATGAGTTGCCTCCTTGGTTAATCATTTGTCGCTCTGGCTTTTGGTTAACCAGTTGTCGATGTTCAAAATTACAGTTAATGAGTTGCCTCTTTGAAATTTCAGTTAATGAGTTGGCCCTTTGGTTACTCATTTGTCCCTGTGTCTTTTGGTTACCCAGTTGTCGATGTTCGAAATTCAGTTAATGAGTTGCCTCCTTGGTTAATCATTTGTCGCCCTGACTCTTGGTTAACCAGTTGTCGATGTTCGAAATTCAGTTAATGAGTTGCCTCCTTGGTTAATCATTTGTCGCTCTGGCTTTTGGTTAACCAGTTGTCGATGTTCAAAATTTCAGTTAATGAGCTGCTCTTATGTTCTATGATTTCCGACCTTGACAACTCATTAACCAGTGTTTCAAACAATGCACCAGGCCATTTGACGACCCCAACTCGGTTCCACAAGCGGGAAAGCAGCACCCCAAGGCCCGGTAAGGGGGCCGAATACATTCCCATCCTGAATTCCGTCCCAAATGTGAATGACAAGTTTTCAGTTAATCAGTTGCCTGCTTGGTTACTCATTTGTCGCTCTGACATTTGGTTAACCAGTTGTCGATGTTCAAAATTTCAGTTAATGAGTTGCCTCTTTGAAATTTCAGTTAATGAGTTGGCCCTTTGGTTACTCATTTGTCCCTGTGTCTTTTGGTTACCCAGTTGTCGATGTTCGAAATTCAGTTAATGAGTTGCCTCCTTGGTTAATCATTTGTCGCCCTGACTCTTGGTTAACCAGTTGTCGATGTTCGAAATTCAGTTAATGAGTTGCCTCCTTGGTTAATCATTTGTCGCTCTGGCTTTTGGTTAACCAGTTGTCGATGTTCAAAATTACAGTTAATGAGTTGCCTCTTTGAAATTTCAGTTAATGAGTTGGCCCTTTGGTTACTCATTTGTCCCTGTGTCTTTTGGTTAACCAGTTGTCGATGTTCGAAATTCAGTTAATGAGTTGCCTCCTTGGTTAATCATTTGTCGCTCTGACTCTTGGTTAACCAGTTGTCGATGTTCAAAATTTCAGTTAATGAGTTGCCTCTTTGAAATTTCAGTTAATGAGTTGGCCCTTTGGTTACTCATTTGTCCCTGTGTCTTTTGGTTAACCAGTTGTCGATGTTCGAAATTCAGTTAATGAGTTGCCTCCTTGGTTAATCATTTGTCGCTCTGGCTTTTGGTTAACCAGTTGTCGATGTTCAAAATTTCAGTTAATGAGTTGCCTCTTTGAAATTTCAGTTAATGAGTTGGCCCTTTGGTTACTCATTTGTCCCTGTGTCTTTTGGTTAACCAGTTGTCGATGTTCGAAATTCAGTTAATGAGTTGCCTCCTTGGTTAATCATTTGTCGCTCTGGCTTTTGGTTAACCAGTTGTCGATGTTCAAAATTTCAGTTAATGAGCTGCTCTTATGTTCTATGATTTCCGACCTTGACAACTCATTAACCAGTGTTTCAAACAATGCACCAGGCCATTTGACGACCCCAACTCGGTTCCACAAGCGGGAAAGCAGCACCCCAAGGCCCGGTAAGGGGGCCGAATACATTCCCATCGTGAATTCCGTCCCAAATGTGAATGACAAGTTTTCAGTTAATCAGTTGCCTGCTTGGTTACTCATTTGTCGCTCTGACATTTGGTTAACCAGTTGTCGATGTTCAAATTTCAGTTAATGAGTAGCCTCTTTGAAATTTCAGTTAATGAGTTGGCCCTTTGGTTACTCATTTGTCCCTGTGTCTTTTGGTTACCCAGTTGTCGATGTTCGAAATTCAGTTAATGAGTTGCCTCCTTGGTTAATCATTTGTCGCCCTGACTCTTGGTTAACCAGTTGTCGATGTTCGAAATTCAGTTACTGAGTTGCCTCCTTGGTTAATCATTTGTCGCTCTGACATTTGGTTAACCAGTTGTCGATGTTCGAAATTCAGTTAATGAGTTGCCTCCTTGGTTAATCATTTGTCGCTCTGGCTTTTGGTTAACCAGTTGTCGATGTTCAAAATTACAGTTAATGAGTTGCCTCTTTGAAATTTCAGTTAATGAGTTGGCCCTTTGGTTACTCATTTGTCCCTGTGTCTTTTGGTTACCCAGTTGTCGATGTTCGAAATTCAGTTAATGAGTTGCCTCCTTGGTTAATCATTTGTCGCCCTGACTCTTGGTTAACCAGTTGTCGATGTTCGAAATTCAGTTAATGAGTTGCCTCCTTGGTTAATCATTTGTCGCTCTGGCTTTTGGTTAACCAGTTGTCGATGTTCAAAATTTCAGTTAATGAGCTGCTCTTATGTTCTATGATTTCCGACCTTGACAACTCATTAACCAGTGTTTCAAACAATGCACCAGGCCATTTGACGACCCCAACTCGGTTCCACAAGCGGGAAAGCAGCACCCCAAGGCCCGGTAAGGGGGCCGAATACATTCCCATCCTGAATTCCGTCCCAAATGTGAATGACAAGTTTTCAGTTAATCAGTTGCCTGCTTGGTTACTCATTTGTCGCTCTGACATTTGGTTAACCAGTTGTCGATGTTCAAAATTTCAGTTAATGAGTTGCCTCTTTGAAATTTCAGTTAATGAGTTGGCCCTTTGGTTACTCATTTGTCCCTGTGTCTTTTGGTTACCCAGTTGTCGATGTTCGAAATTCAGTTAATGAGTTGCCTCCTTGGTTAATCATTTGTCGCCCTGACTCTTGGTTAACCAGTTGTCGATGTTCGAAATTCAGTTAATGAGTTGCCTCCTTGGTTAATCATTTGTCGCTCTGGCTTTTGGTTAACCAGTTGTCGATGTTCAAAATTACAGTTAATGAGTTGCCTCTTTGAAATTTCAGTTAATGAGTTGGCCCTTTGGTTACTCATTTGTCCCTGTGTCTTTTGGTTAACCAGTTGTCGATGTTCGAAATTCAGTTAATGAGTTGCCTCCTTGGTTAATCATTTGTCGCTCTGACTCTTGGTTAACCAGTTGTCGATGTTCAAAATTTCAGTTAATGAGTTGCCTCTTTGAAATTTCAGTTAATGAGTTGGCCCTTTGGTTACTCATTTGTCCCTGTGTCTTTTGGTTAACCAGTTGTCGATGTTCGAAATTCAGTTAATGAGTTGCCTCCTTGGTTAATCATTTGTCGCTCTGGCTTTTGGTTAACCAGTTGTCGATGTTCAAAATTTCAGTTAATGAGTTGCCTCTTTGAAATTTCAGTTAATGAGTTGGCCCTTTGGTTACTCATTTGTCCCTGTGTCTTTTGGTTAACCAGTTGTCGATGTTCGAAATTCAGTTAATGAGTTGCCTCCTTGGTTAATCATTTGTCGCTCTGGCTTTTGGTTAACCAGTTGTCGATGTTCAAAATTTCAGTTAATGAGCTGCTCTTATGTTCTATGATTTCCGACCTTGACAACTCATTAACCAGTGTTTCAAACAATGCACCAGGCCATTTGACGACCCCAACTCGGTTCCACAAGCGGGAAAGCAGCACCCCAAGGCCCGGTAAGGGGGCCGAATACATTCCCATCGTGAATTCCGTCCCAAATGTGAATGACAAGTTTTCAGTTAATCAGTTGCCTGCTTGGTTACTCATTTGTCGCTCTGACATTTGGTTAACCAGTTGTCGATGTTCAAATTTCAGTTAATGAGTAGCCTCTTTGAAATTTCAGTTAATGAGTTGGCCCTTTGGTTACTCATTTGTCCCTGTGTCTTTTGGTTACCCAGTTGTCGATGTTCGAAATTCAGTTAATGAGTTGCCTCCTTGGTTAATCATTTGTCGCCCTGACTCTTGGTTAACCAGTTGTCGATGTTCGAAATTCAGTTACTGAGTTGCCTCCTTGGTTAATCATTTGTCGCTCTGACATTTGGTTAACCAGTTGTCGATGTTCGAAATTCAGTTAATGAGTTGCCTCCTTGGTTAATCATTTGTCGCTCTGGCTTTTGGTTAACCAGTTGTCGATGTTCAAAATTACAGTTAATGAGTTGCCTCTTTGAAATTTCAGTTAATGAGTTGGCCCTTTGGTTACTCATTTGTCCCTGTGTCTTTTGGTTACCCAGTTGTCGATGTTCGAAATTCAGTTAATGAGTTGCCTCCTTGGTTAATCATTTGTCGCCCTGACTCTTGGTTAACCAGTTGTCGATGTTCGAAATTCAGTTAATGAGTTGCCTCCTTGGTTAATCATTTGTCGCTCTGGCTTTTGGTTAACCAGTTGTCGATGTTCAAAATTTCAGTTAATGAGCTGCTCTTATGTTCTATGATTTCCGACCTTGACAACTCATTAACCAGTGTTTCAAACAATGCACCAGGCCATTTGACGACCCCAACTCGGTTCCACAAGCGGGAAAGCAGCACCCCAAGGCCCGGTAAGGGGGCCGAATACATTCCCATCCTGAATTCCGTCCCAAATGTGAATGACAAGTTTTCAGTTAATCAGTTGCCTGCTTGGTTACTCATTTGTCGCTCTGACATTTGGTTAACCAGTTGTCGATGTTCAAAATTTCAGTTAATGAGTTGCCTCTTTGAAATTTCAGTTAATGAGTTGGCCCTTTGGTTACTCATTTGTCCCTGTGTCTTTTGGTTACCCAGTTGTCGATGTTCGAAATTCAGTTAATGAGTTGCCTCCTTGGTTAATCATTTGTCGCCCTGACTCTTGGTTAACCAGTTGTCGATGTTCGAAATTCAGTTAATGAGTTGCCTCCTTGGTTAATCATTTGTCGCTCTGGCTTTTGGTTAACCAGTTGTCGATGTTCAAAATTACAGTTAATGAGTTGCCTCTTTGAAATTTCAGTTAATGAGTTGGCCCTTTGGTTACTCATTTGTCCCTGTGTCTTTTGGTTAACCAGTTGTCGATGTTCGAAATTCAGTTAATGAGTTGCCTCCTTGGTTAATCATTTGTCGCTCTGACTCTTGGTTAACCAGTTGTCGATGTTCAAAATTTCAGTTAATGAGTTGCCTCTTTGAAATTTCAGTTAATGAGTTGGCCCTTTGGTTACTCATTTGTCCCTGTGTCTTTTGGTTAACCAGTTGTCGATGTTCGAAATTCAGTTAATGAGTTGCCTCCTTGGTTAATCATTTGTCGCTCTGGCTTTTGGTTAACCAGTTGTCGATGTTCAAAATTTCAGTTAATGAGTTGCCTCTTTGAAATTTCAGTTAATGAGTTGGCCCTTTGGTTACTCATTTGTCCCTGTGTCTTTTGGTTAACCAGTTGTCGATGTTCGAAATTCAGTTAATGAGTTGCCTCCTTGGTTAATCATTTGTCGCTCTGGCTTTTGGTTAACCAGTTGTCGATGTTCAAAATTTCAGTTAATGAGCTGCTCTTATGTTCTATGATTTCCGACCTTGACAACTCATTAACCAGTGTTTCAAACAATGCACCAGGCCATTTGACGACCCCAACTCGGTTCCACAAGCGGGAAAGCAGCACCCCAAGGCCCGGTAAGGGGGCCGAATACATTCCCATCGTGAATTCCGTCCCAAATGTGAATGACAAGTTTTCAGTTAATCAGTTGCCTGCTTGGTTACTCATTTGTCGCTCTGACATTTGGTTAACCAGTTGTCGATGTTCAAATTTCAGTTAATGAGTAGCCTCTTTGAAATTTCAGTTAATGAGTTGGCCCTTTGGTTACTCATTTGTCCCTGTGTCTTTTGGTTACCCAGTTGTCGATGTTCGAAATTCAGTTAATGAGTTGCCTCCTTGGTTAATCATTTGTCGCCCTGACTCTTGGTTAACCAGTTGTCGATGTTCGAAATTCAGTTACTGAGTTGCCTCCTTGGTTAATCATTTGTCGCTCTGACATTTGGTTAACCAGTTGTCGATGTTCGAAATTCAGTTAATGAGTTGCCTCCTTGGTTAATCATTTGTCGCTCTGGCTTTTGGTTAACCAGTTGTCGATGTTCAAAATTACAGTTAATGAGTTGCCTCTTTGAAATTTCAGTTAATGAGTTGGCCCTTTGGTTACTCATTTGTCCCTGTGTCTTTTGGTTACCCAGTTGTCGATGTTCGAAATTCAGTTAATGAGTTGCCTCCTTGGTTAATCATTTGTCGCTCTGACTCTTGGTTAACCAGTTGTCGATGTTCGAAATTCAGTTACTGAGTTGCCTCCTTGGTTAATCATTTGTCGCTCTGACATTTGGTTAGCCAGTTTTCGATGTTCGAAATTCAGTTAATGAGTTGCCTCCTTGGTTAATCATTTGTCGCTCTGGCTTTTGGTTAACTAGTTGTCGATGTTCAAAATTTCAGTTAATGAGTTGCCTCTTTGAAATTTCAGTTAATGAGTTGGCCCTTTGGTTACTCATTTGTCCCTGTGTCTTTTGGTTAACCAGTTGTCGATGTTCGAAATTCAGTTAATGAGTTGCCTCCTTGGTTAATCATTTGTCGCTCTGGCTTTTGGTTAATCAGTTGTCGATGTTCAAAATTTCAGTTAATGAGTTGCCTCTTTGAAATTTCAGTTAATGAGTTGGCCCTTTGGTTACTCATTTGTCCCTGTGTCTTTTGGTTAACCAGTTGTCGATGTTCGAAATTCAGTTACTGAGTTGCCTCCTTGGTTAATCATTTGTCGCTCTGGCTTTTGGTTAACCAGTTGTCGATGTTCAAAATTCAGTTAATGAGTTGCCTCCTTGGTTAATCATTTGTCGCTCTGACATTTGGTTAACCAGTTGTCGATGTTCGAAATTCAGTTAATGAGTTGCCTCCTTGGTTAATCATTTGTCGCTCTGGCTTTTGGTTATCCAGTTGTCGATGTTCGAAATTCAGTTAATGAGTTGCCTCCTTGGTTAATCATTTGTCGCTCTGGCTTTTGGTTAACCAGTTGTCGATGTTCGAAATTTCAGTTAATGAGTTGCCTCCTTGGTTAATCATTTGTCGCTCTGACATTTGGTTAACCAGTTGTCGATGTTCGAAATTCAGTTAATGAGTTGCCTCCTTGGTTAATCATTTGTCGCTCTGGCTTTTGGTTATCCAGTTGTCGATGTTCGAAATTCAGTTAATGAGTTGCCTCCTTGGTTAATCATTTGTCGCTCTGGCTTTTGGTTAACCAGTTGTCGATGTTCAAAATTTCAGTTAATGAGCTGCTCTTATGTTCTATGATTTCCGACCTTGACAACTCATTAACCAGTGTTTCAAACAATGCACCAGGCCATTTGACGACCCCAACTCGGTTCCACAAGCGGGAAAGCAGCACCCCAAGGCCCGGTAAGGGGGCCGAATACATTCCCATCGTGAATTCCGTCCCAAATGTGAATGACAAGTTTTCAGTTAATCAGTTGCCTGCTTGGTTACTCATTTGTCGCTCTGACATTTGGTTAACCAGTTGTCGATGTTCAAATTTCAGTTAATGAGTAGCCTCTTTGAAATTTCAGTTAATGAGTTGGCCCTTTGGTTACTCATTTGTCCCTGTGTCTTTTGGTTACCCAGTTGTCGATGTTCGAAATTCAGTTAATGAGTTGCCTCCTTGGTTAATCATTTGTCGCCCTGACTCTTGGTTACCCAGTTGTCGATGTTCGAAATTCAGTTACTGAGTTGCCTCCTTGGTTAATCATTTGTCGCTCTGACATTTGGTTAACCAGTTGTCGATGTTCGAAATTCAGTTAATGAGTTGCCTCCTTGGTTAATCATTTGTCGCTCTGGCTTTTGGTTA
>NW_028226423.1:0-41697 GCF_052327205.1 Somniosus microcephalus
CCTGTCCAAATCATACTGGAGTTACTCGGCATCATCCTTACAGCACACACGCCCACCCAGCTTTGTGTCGTCTGCAAACTTGGAGATATTACATCCAATTCCCTCGTCTAGATCATTAATATATATTGTGAATAGCTGGGGTCCCAGGACCGATCCCTGCAGTACCCCACTAGTCACTGCCCGCCACTCAGAAAAATACCCATTTATTCCAACTCTTTGCTTTCTGTCTGCCAACCAGTTCTCTATCCAAGTCAATACCTTGCCCCCAATCCCATGTGCCTTAACTTTACACGCTAATCTCTTATGCAGGACCTTATCGAAAGCCTTCTGAAAGTCCAAATACACCACATCCACTGGTTCTCCCTTATCAATTTTACCAGTTACATGCTCAAAAAATTCCAGTAGATTAGTCAAGCACGATTTACCTTTTGTGAATCCATGTTGACTTTGTCCGATCCTGTCACTGTTTCCCAAGTGCTTTGCTATTACATCTTTTATAATGGACTCTAGCATTTTCCCCACTACCGATGTCAGGCTTACCGGTCTATAATTCCCCGTTTTCTCTCTACCACCTTTTTTGAATAGTGGGGTAACATTAGCTACCCTCCAATCCATGGGTACAGTTCCAGAGTCTATCGAATTTTGGAAGATGACCAGCAATGCATCTACTATTTCTAGGGGCACTTCCTTAAGTACCCTAGGATGTAGATTATCAGGCCCTGGGGATTTATCAGCCTTCAATCCCATCAATTTCCCTAACACCATTTCCCTACAAATACTGATTTCTTTCAGTTCCTCCCTCTCATTAGACCCTATGTTCCCCAACATCTCTGGGAGGTTATTTGTGTCCTCCTTTGTGAAGACAGAACCAAAGTAAGTATTTAATTGGTCTGCCATTTCTTTGTTCCCCATTATAAATTCCCCTGATTCTGACTGCAAGGGACCTACACTTGACTTCACCAATCTTTTTCTCTTCACATATCTATAAAAGCTTTTACAGTCAGTTTTTATGTTCCTTGCAAGCTTACTCTCATACTCTATTTTCCCCCTCTTAATTAATCCCTTTGTCCGCCTTTGCTGAATCCTAAACTGCTCCCAATCCACAGGTTTACCGCTTTTTCTGGCCAATTTATATGTCCTCTCCTTGGATCTTATGCTATCCCTAATTTCCCTTGTTAGCCATGGTTGAGTTACCTTTTTTGTTTTATTGTTATGCCAAACTAGGATGAACAGATTCTGTAGTTCATTCATGCGATCTTTGAATGTTTGCCATTGCCTATCCACCGTCAACCCTTTGAGTGACATTCCCCAATCAATCCTACCCAACTCTCGCCTCATACTATCATAGTTTCCTTTATTTAAATTCAGGATCCTAGTCTCTGAGTCAACTGCTTCACTCTCCATCTTAATGAAGAATTCTATCATATTATGATCGCTCCGACCCAAGGGGCCTCGCACAAAAAGATTGCTAATTAATCCTTTTTTATTACATAATACCCAGTCTAAGATGGCCTGATCTCTAGTTGGTTCCTCGACATATTGGTCCAGGAAACCATCCCGTATACACTCCAGGAATTCCTCCTCCACGGTATTGTTACTAATTTGGTTAGCCCAATATATATGTAGATTAAAGTCACCCATGATAACTGCTGTGCCCTTATTACACGCATCTCTAATTTCCCTTTTAATGCCATCCCCAACCACCGCATTACTGTTTGGGGATCTATATAGCACTCCCACTAATGTTTTCTGCCCCTTGGCATTTCTCAGTTCTACTCATACAGATTCCACATCATCAGAGCCAATATCTTTCCTTACAATTGTGTTAATCCCCTCTTTAGCCAGCAATGCTACCCCACCTCCTTTTCCTTTTTGTCTATCTTTCCTGAATATTGAATACCCCTGTATGTTGAGTTCCCAGCCTTGGTCACCCTGGAGCCATGTTTCCGTAATCCCAATCATATCATATTCATTTACCTCTATTTGTGCTGCTAATTCATCCACCTTATTACGAATGCTCCTCGCATTAAGACACAAAGCCTTCAGACTTGTTTTTTTAATGCGCTTCGACCTTTTAGAATTATTATTTACTGTGGCCATGTTTGATTTAAACCCTTGATTTCTCTGACTGCCACCTTTGTTTTTCTCCTTCCTGTCTTTTGCTGCTATCCTTGTTTCCCTTTCCTCTGTCTCCCTGCTCAGGTTCCCAATGCCCTGCCATTTTAGTTTAAACCCCCCAGAGCATTAGCAAACGCTCCTCCAAGGACATCGGTCCTGGTCCTGCTCAGGTGCAGACCATCCGGTTTGTACTGGTCCCACCTCCCCCCGAACCGGTTCCAATGTCCCAGGAATTTGAATCCCTCCCCCTTGCACCATTCCTCTAGCCATGTATTCATCTGAAATATCCTTCTATTTCTACTCTGACTAGCACATGGCACCTCGTCGATGTGGGGATCGTTTTTGGAAGATCGGACGAATCTTCAGAGCAGCACGGGGCCGGGAGCTGCCAACCATGACAGTAGGGACGTCCCATGAGTGGAGCGACGCTGGAACCTGAAGAATCACTCGTGAGGAGTGACATTGGTGGACATAGAAAGAAGAGACCTGATGGAATGCAACACGTCAGGGATCATAGTTTCCCACTGCTGGTCTTGTAGGTTGCGTGACCTCAGTGCAAGACGAACAGCATTCCAAATGATAGCATTGTGTCTCTCAACCTGTCCATTACCGATGGTATAATACAGTGTTGTTTTACTTGTGGCGATTCCCCATTGGGAAAGATAACTTTTGAGTTCGCTTGACATGAAAGAGGGACCCCGATCAGAGTGGATGAAATTGGCTGTACCGCAAAGGGAAAAGGCTTGATCGAGGCATTTGATCACTGTGGAAGTAAGCATATTGGGACAGGGGAAAGCAAAGGGAAAGCGTGAATACTTGTCCACCATAGTAAGTAAGTAGGTGTTTCGCATTGAGGAAGGCAATGGCCCTTTAAAGTCAATGCTGAGTCGCTGCATAGGCTGCATAGCGTGTATGAGCGAGCCGTCTGATGGATGGAAGAATTGCGGTTTTAATTCCGCACAGATTCTACAGGAGGAGCACATTCTTTTCCCATCTTCCGTAGAAAATGGGAGATTTTTAGATCGCCCAAAGTGCAACATATGGGTAACGCCAGGATGGCATAAGTCAGTATGAAGATCCGCTAGAGTCGAAGTTGACATAGAAGAGCAGAATGCACGCGTGAGGGTATCCGGGGCCACATTCTCTTTGCCGGGTCGATAATGTATGGTGTAGCCAAAGGCGGCCAATTCCATCTTCCAGAGTTGTATTTTGTTATTCTTGATCTTAGTGCGTTTCTGGTTATCCAGCATAAAGGCCACGGAGCGCTGATCGGTTATAAGCGTGAAATGGCGACGAGTGAGATAATGACTCAATTTACGTACTGCTTCGATGATAGCCATAGCCTCCTTCTCGACAGGAGGATAATGGAGCTCGCTACCCTGCAAAGTTCTGGACAGAAATGCAACGGGTCGACCACCTTGATTCAAGGTAGCCGAGATCGCCATCTCCGATGCATCGCACTCGACCACAAAAGGAAGATTTTCATCGATGGAACGAAGCATGGCTTTTTCCAGTTGTCGCTTGAGGAGGTTGAAAGCTGAAATAGCCGTTGCCTCCAACGGAAATGACTTTGCGTGAAGCAGGGGCTGGATCTTGTCAGAGAAGTGGGGTATCCACTTCGCATAATAGGCAAACATGCCGAGTGCCCGATGAAGAGAGCTGAGATTCGTAGGGGGAGGGAGCTCCTGAAGCGGACGAAGTCGCTTCGGATCCGGTTTGATGACACCGTTGCCCACCCAGTAGCCAAGGATGTTGACTGATGGTACTGATTTCACAGATTTGGAATCATTTAAGGTTAAGTTGCGACGACGGAGAACGTCAAAAAATTTCTGGAGGTTGGCATCATGCTCCTTCTGGTCATGACCAGCAATGGTGATATTATCCAGATATAGAAAAGTGTCCATTAAGTTCTCCTGGCATCCAGGTCGGTATACTGGTTAATAGTTTGTGAGTAATCGATGCAAAGACGTTTCTTGTGTTGCTTCATTGGATTTTTAACAACAACGACTTGAGCACGTCAGGAAGGTGAACATGGCTCAATGATACCATCAGCTAGAAGGCGAGAGATTTCTGCCTCGATAAAGGATCGATCATCTTGGCTGAAACGTCGTGATTTAGTGACTATGGGCTTACATCGGGGGGAAAGAGTGGAAAACAAGGAGGGTTCGTCGAGCGAAGCCGCCGAAAGCGCACAAAACGGTACTTTGGAAATAGTAAGCACCGGCTTTGACCCTCCAAACTCGAAAGTGAGTCTTTTGTGTTGTTTCTGGAAATCCTATCCCAGGAGCACATCACTGCATAGGCTTTTGAGCACCCTGAGCCGGGTAGAGAAATAAGTGCGGCCATTGAGAATAAGGTCGACAAGACAAAAGCCAGAAGAGTTGGTGGTCAGTGTCATCAGAGCCATTGCAATTTCCCTGTCCGAGGGGTAAATATGCAGTTTTAACTTACTGACAGCCCACTCACTAATGAAGCTGTCAGAGCTATATGAGTCGATTAGTGCACTCAAAATGTGTCCATTTACCGAAACCTTCGTGGCTGCATGGGACAGACTTTGGGGAAAAACAGCAGTGATAGGAGGAGGGGCAGTTTTACCCTTGACAGCTGTAACCTTAGTAATGGTTCTTGGGGGAGGAGCAGTTTTATAGATTGCAGCTGTAACCTTAGTAGTGGCTCTTGGGGGAGGAGCAGTTTTATAGATAGTAGCTGCAAAACTAACAGGGGCTCTCGACCGGTATACCTTAGAAAAGTGGCCTTTCTTACTAACAGAGGTTCTTGACTGGCATACCTTAGAAAAGTGACCTTTCTTACTGCAATGATTGCAGACTGTGTTACGAGCAGGACAAAATTTCCTATAGTGGAATGCACCTCCACAGAAGAAACACTTCCTTCCAGCTTGCCAAGATGCCGCTAGGGCAGGGTTGGCATCAGTGAAGGCTTCTAGGGCAGGGTTGTCATCAGCTAGGTTAGAGTCATCATCAGTGAGGGCTTCCGCCCGAGACCTATCAAAGGAGTCATTAAAAGTGATAGCAGCAGCCCGTGCACATGGTAAAAGATAGGTATCTGCATTCCTCTTTGCTAAGTCCAGGGAACATGCCAGGTCGTAGGCAGCCTGTAACTCGAGGGTTTTATTCTCCAACAGACGCTGGCGTATGAAGGGAGACGCAATCCCATTAATAAAGGAATCACAAATTAACTCCTCCTGGTACTGCTCAGCTGGTGACAGCTTTAAGATTACAACCCTTGCTGAGCCTGCGAAGCTTTTGAAGGAATTCGTCAAGTGATTCCCTGGGTTGTTGTCGAGTTGTGGCCAGTAGATGCCGAGCAAAAATTTCATTTGGGGCCTTAACATATAATCGCTGTAATATTAGGATAGCGGAGTCATAGTCTACACAGTCTTCGATATAGTCAAACACATGAGGAGATATATAATTGGCAAGTATCTCTAATTTATCAGGAACATTTTCACCACACACCCTGAAGAACTTGCTGAAGGTACGATACCAGTGTTTCCATCCCTTAGCAGTTGTAGGTGAATTCGGGTCCAGGTCAAGACAGGCGGGTCTGAGTAGTTTGTCCATGATGGATTGATTACTACGTCAGAGTTCCTTCTACAGTTGAAGTCGTAGCTGGCTGTTCCCGAAATCACTCAGAGCGTGGAGCCGATACACAGTTGATTAAGTTGATGTAAAAAGACTACTGAGCGCGTGGTTTGAGTATAAAACAAGGCTTTGATCAACTGTTTCAAAACCATGAGATTTCTAGTTACAATCACTAGTTCCTGGTTACAGAAACATCCTGAGCAAGCTGGGCCCACGCCCGAGTATTTATACTCCTTGGGCGGCACCACCAGCTGGCCGCCCAGTGTTACTCATGAGTCATGATAAGATTCATGACATAGAGCATAGCTGTAGGAAATGTGGCATTATACAGTTCATACAACAATGCTATAGGAGCAGTGTTAATATACACCCTCCTCTCTCTCCCTCTCCCATCCACTCCACTCCCCCACTCTCTCCTCTTCCCCATCCCACCCTCTCTCCCCACTCTCCCCGACCCCCACCCACTCTCCCCCCCACTCTCCCCGCCTCCCCCTCTCCCCTCTCCCCTCCCATCTTTCCCTCCCCCTCCCCCTCGCTCTCCCTCCCTCCTCACCCCTCCCCCCTCCCTCTCCTTCCCCCTCTCTCTGCCCCCCTCCCCCTCCTCCCCTCCCCCTCCCTCTCCCCCCTCCCCCTCCCTCCTCCCCCTCCACCCCTCTCCCTCTCCCCCTCCCTCCCCCCTCCCTCTCCCCCCTCCCATCTTTCCCTCCCTCCCCCTTCCCTCCCTCCCTCCCTCCTCACCCCCTCCCCTCCCTCTCCCTCCCCATCCCTCTGCCCCCTCCCTCTCCCCCCTCCTCACCCCCTCCCTCTCCCTCTCCCCCCTCCCTCCCCCCTCTGCCCCCCACCCTCTCCCCCTCCTCCCTCTCCCCCTCCCCCTCCCCTTCCCCCTCCTCCCTCCCCTCCCCCCTCTCTAAGCCCCTCTCTCTACCTACAGTGATTGACATTGGCTCCCGCTCTGCAACGCCTCAATTTAAAAATTCTCATCCTCGTTTTCAAATCCCTCCATGGTCTCACCCCCTCCCTATCTCTGTCACCTCCTGCAGCCCCACAACTCTCCGAGATCTCTTCACTCCTCCAATTCTGGCCTCTTGCGCTTCCCTGATTTTAATCACTCCACCATTGGCGGCCGTGCCTTCAGCTGCCTGGGCCCTGAGCTCTGGAATTCCCTCCCTAAACCTCTCCACCTCTCTCTCCTTTAAAACGCTCCTTGAAACCTACCTCTTTGACCAAGCTTTTGGTCACCTGTCCTAATATCTCTTTATGTAGCTCAGCGTCATATTTGATTTGATAGATGCTTCTGTGACGCGCCTTGGGATGTTTCACTACATTAAAGGTGCTATATAAAGGCAAGTTGTTGTTGTTGTCAATTGACTGAATTTGAACTGAATTTAAAGTGGATTTAAAGTACTTTAAAGTAATTGCAGCAACAGTTTGAGAAACAGACGCAAGTGAGGCTTCCACTGACCTCTGGGCACCGCGGCTGCTGCTCGTTAACACTGGGTTAATGTGACCACGGGTACCTGGGTGCCTGCGATTCTGGGCGCAATGTGAGGAACGCCCCCCGGAGCGGGCACAGCCGACGGGAACTCGCCATGCCAACCTGGGGGCGTGGCTAGTTTTGTGGGCGGGGACTGCTTCGGGCAAATTGACTTTTGAACTATCGTATAACCTGATCACGGGGAGAGAAGAGAGAAGCTGGGATTGTTCTCCTTAGAGCAGAGAAAGTTGAGGGGAGATTTAATAGAGGTAGTCAGAATCATGAAGGGTTTTGATGAGAACAAATAGGGAGAAATTCTTTCCAGTGGCAGGAGGGTCAGTAACCAGAGGACACAGATTGAAGATGATTGGCAAAAGAACCAGAGGCGAGACGAGGAGAATTTTTCTTATGCTGCGAGTTTTGATGATCTGGAATCTGCTGCCTGAAAGGGCGGTGGAAGCAGATTCAACAATAACTTTCAAAATGCAATTGGATGGATACTTAAAGGGTAAAGAATTGCAGGGCTGTGGGGAAAGAACAAAGGAACAGTTTCTCCCTATTTACTCTCTCAAAAGCCTTCATCATATTGACTGCCTCAATTACACTGATGTCCCTGGTGCCACCCCAGTAAATCTCCTCTGCACCCTCTCCAAGAATTCACGCAGCACCTTTCATGTAGAAAGACGCCACAAGGTGCTTAAAAGGAGCGATTATCAAACAGAATTCGACGCTGAGCCACGTAAGGAGATATCAGGACAGGCTTGGTCAAAGAGGTGGGTTTTAAGGAGTGTCTTAAAGGAGGCGGAGAGGTTTAGGGAGGGAATTCCAGAGCTTAGGGCCTCAGCAGCTGAAGGCACGGCCACCAGTGGCAGAGCGAAGAATACTGGGGATATGCAAGAGACCAGAATTGGAGGACAATCAGATAAATGTACAGTTTTGGAAAGGGTTATTAGAACATCAAAAACTTGACCATAAGTGGCTGCTGAGGCAGAGAGTACATTGTTTAAATCCCCATGTAAGAGTATAAAACGATAAGAGGAAAGAGCAGGGATATGGGATTAGAGTGGACATCTCCAGTTCAACAACTAGGAGCAGCACATGCACAATGAGACAAGTGGAATCCTCCTGTGCTGTCATTTCTATCAAACCCTCAACTGTGTTGCCGCCACACAACTCCTTCTGGATATCATTGAATCATAGAACAGTACAGCACAGAAGGAGGCTGTTGTGTTTGTACCTTTATACACAACTACATTAAAATAATAAAGCAGCAGAGACTGAGAGTAACTTCAAGTGATCTTTACTGGGTAACTGGAACTTCGGCACTGACTGTACAAATCAATACGCGTCTGTTATATACGCTCGCAACTAAGGATATACATCCGCAATACAAAGTAGTCCCTTCAATGTTGTATACATTACACTTCCTCCCCCTTTCGTTTAATAGTATATTAACGCAAAATTTCTATAATTAACATACAGAGCCTGTCTTTACAGTAACCTTTTTGTTTTCTTAAAAGTAACAAAATTCAAATTCCAACATAACATTTTATTTTGTCAACAGCCCTTTTACAAGTCAAGTCTCTGGGGAGGCCTCCTCTGCCTCTCTGGGTAACGTCTCTCCAGACTCTTTTCTCTCCACCTTCAATGTTCTGTTGGTAATTACGTGGTGGCCCTCGGCGGCGAGGGTTGTAGCGGCGGTAATGATTTCGGTCCGTGGCATATCGGCTTCCTTGAACTGGAACTCCACCTGAACCAGTGACGTTTGCTGCCTCTGCACCCTTTTCACCTTCCACTACGTCAAACTCCACAGTTTCACCGTCTCCAACACTGCGTAGATATTTCCGTGGGTTATTCTTCTTTATGGCAGTCTGATGTACAAATACATCTTCCTTTGTATCATTCCTGTTGATGAATCCATAGCCATTTCGTACGTTGAACCACTTTACTGTTCCAAGAACCTTTATTGCGATGACTTTCTTCTCCCCGGGGGATTTGGGCTTGTCGGGCTATGGCTGCTGCTGCTGTTCGGGTTGCTGCTCAACTATTGTTGTGTGAAATACCTCGGCTGAGTCAACTGTTGTAGCTCTCTCTGAGGTCGGCAGTGGTAAACGTGACAAACCATCGGCGTTGCCATGTTGCTTGGTCCCCTTGTATTCAATATCATACAGGTGAGCCCCTAGGAAGAGTGACCATCGCTGCAACCATTGTGCCATCATCACTGGAATGCCCTTCCTTGGGTTGAAGATTGAAACAAGAGGCTGGTGGTCAGTTAACAGTGTAAACTGTTGACCATACAAGTAGTGGTTGAATTTCTTGACTCCCCACACAAGGCTGAGGGCCTCTCGGTCAATCTGTGCATAATTGCATTCAGCTGTAGTCAATGATCTTGACGCAAAGGCTATTGGTCTTTCTGAGCCGTCTGGGAACTTATGTGACAACATGGCACCAATGCCATGGGGTGAAGCATCACATGCCAGTCGAATAGGTAATGATGGATCAAAGTGAGCTAGCACCTTTTCTGAAGTAATGAGTCTTTTACTCTCTTGAAAAGCTTGTTCACAGCTGTCACTCCACTTCCATTTTGACCCTGTCTGTAGCAGTGCATTTAGTGGATGTAATACTGTGGATAGGTTGGGCAAGAACTTGTGATAGTAGTTCACCAGTCCAAGATATGATCTCAACTGAGACACGTTTTCAGGTGTTGGTGCATTAATCACAGCCTCAATCTTGTCTGGAGACTTGTGTAAACCGTCCTTGTCAATCACATGTCCACAGTCTGAGATTTCCTTTTTGAAAAACTCACACTTGCCTCGGTTCGCTCGGAGCCCATACTCCCGTAACCTGATGAGCACCTGTTCGAGGTTGGAAAGGTGGCCGTTGTCATTCTTGCCAGTAATGATGATGTCATCAAGATAACACTGAGTACCTGGGATCCCCTGCAGGACTTGATCCATTGCCCTTTGCCAGATTGCAGGAGCTGATGCTATTCCGAATACCAGCCGATTGTACTGGCAAAGGCCTTTGTGCGTATTTATTGTCAGGTACATCTTTGATGCATCATCAATTTCCATTTGGAGATAGGCCTGGGCCAAGTCAATCTTTGTGAAGCGTTCCCCTCTTGACAGGGAAGCAAAGATGTCCTCAATGCGAGGCAATGGGTACTGTACTATGTGGAGGACTGGGTTAACAGTCACTTTAAAGTCTCCACAAATGCGCACTTTTCTTGGCTTTCCTGGTTTTGTGCTGGAGCTTTTCTTCATCACTGGAACTATAGGTGTGGCCCATTCACTCCAATCCACCTTGGACAGGACCCCTAACTGCTCCAAGTTCTCCAGCTCTGCTTCTACTGAAGGGCGAATTGCATAAGGCACTGGTCTGGCCTTGTGGAACTTTGGATTTGCGTTCTCCTCAATCTTAATTTTTGCTTTCATGCCCTTAAGTGTTCCTATTCCCTTCTTGAACACTTCCTGAGAGTCAGATAGTATTTGTGACAGTCTCTCAGGAGTGGCGTTGCTGTCCTCCTTTGCTGACACAAACAGTGCTTGGATGGTGTGCCAATCCAACTGTATTTTCCTGAGCCATTCGCATCCCAGCAATGGTGGCCCTCCATTTTCCACTACATAGAGGTTCAATTGCGGTATTTTTTTTTCTTTGTATGTCACTGTCACTTTTATTTTACCTTTGGGGCACACTCTTTGTCCTGTGTATGTCTTTAACAGTACTTTAGTTGGCCTTAGCGGTATGTGTGAAAACAGTCGTTTGTAGTCATGTACAGAGATCACTGTTAAAGCTGAGCCTGTGTCCAACTCCATTTTCAGCCTAACTCCTGCCACTTCTGGAGTAACCCATATTATTCTGTGATCCTCTGTTTCTTTCACACTGTGTAGTTTTAGACAAGCCAGATCCTCTTCCTCTGAGTCTGTGTCACTTTTTTCTTTATCTGAACTGTCTCCAGTCACGTAGTGTACCTTCTTGTATCTATCTTTGAAAGGTTTCTTGTTTTCAGTCACTTGGTGTGCCTTTGTATCAGTTTTCTGCTTCTTTGCTTTGCAGACCCTTTCAATGTGCCCTCGTTTGCCACATTGTCTGCAATCTTTGTCTTTAAACCAACAGTCATTGTGGTCATGTGACATTTTACCACAGCGATAGCACTTCTTTTCTTGTTTCAGTGACATTTTGTTAGTGGAATATTCCAGGGATTTTTGTTGAATTTCTAAAGCGCCACGTGCTGCTGCTTCCATTGAAATTGCAATACTCAGAGCCTTCTCCAAGGTGAGATCTTTTTCAGACAGGAGCTTCTTTTGTGTGCTTTCACTTTGCATACCACACACATATCTGTCTCTCAATGCATCTGATAAGCCCACTCCAAATTGGCAATGTTCTGATAATTTGCGCAACTTTGCCAAATATTCAGAAATGCTTTCATTTTTGCTCTGGTTCCGTTTATGGAATTTAAATCTTTCGGCTATGAGCAGTGGTCTGGGGCTTAAATGGTCTTGGAGTGTGTCCACTATTTGTTTGAATGTTTTGTTTGCTGGCTTTTCAGGGGTTAATAAACTACGTAGCAGCCCGTATGTCTTTGCGCCCATAACACTCAGCAAAACAGTGGCTTTCTTTTCTACCTCCACTCCGTTAGCCTCACAGTACAACTCCACTCTTTCAATGTAAGTTGCCCAGACTTCAATGCTGCTATCAAATGCTGCAATCGTGCCAATTATCGCCATTTTTTTTTCCAAACCCGTTTTTCTTTCTTTACTAGTTAGCTAGCGTCATGCAAGTCCTGTGCACTTTTCACATGACTTACGTATCCCCTGTCTAGCTTAGCAAGCGTGCTCCGTTTTCTCTACCTTCTCGCTCCTTTCTTCCAAATTTCGGTGTCCTCTGGATGCGATGCCAGAATAGGAAGACGTAGG
The DNA here is from genome assembly GCF_052327205.1 of Somniosus microcephalus. Classification (NCBI taxonomy): domain Eukaryota; kingdom Metazoa; phylum Chordata; class Chondrichthyes; order Squaliformes; family Somniosidae; genus Somniosus; species Somniosus microcephalus. The sequence continues at coordinate 12,111 of NW_028226423.1, forward strand.
TTCATAATTCTCATCGCCAATTTGTTGTATTTGTACTGCTATACACAACTACATAAAATAATAAAGCAGCAGAGACTGAGAGTAACTTCAAGTGATCTTTACTGGGTAACTGGAACTTCGGCACTGACTGTACAAATCAATACGCGTCTGTTATATACGCTCGCAACAAAGGATATACATCCGCAATACAAAGTAGTCCCTTCAATGTTGTATACATTACAGAGGCCATTTGGCCCATCGAGTCTGTGCTGGCTCATTCGAAGAGCAATCCAGTCAGTCCCACTCCTCCGCTCTTTCCCCATATCCTTGCAATTTTTTCTCTTTCAAGTATTTATCCAATTACCTTTTGAAGGTTGCTATTGAATCGGTATCCACCACCCTATCAGGCAGTGCATTCCAAATCCTAACCACTCATCGTGTAAAAAAGTTTTTCCTCATGTCGTTTCTGGTTCTTTTGCCAATCACCTTAAATCTGTGGCCTCTGGTTATCGACCCTTCAGCCATTGGAAACAGTTTCTCTTTATTTACTCTGTCTAAACCCTTCATGATTTTAAACACCTCTATCAAATCTCCTCTTAGCCTTTTCTGCTCCAAGGAGAACAACCCCAGCTTCTCCAGCCTATCCATGTAACTGTATTCCCTCATCCCCGGAACCACTCTAGTAAATCTCTTCTGTACCCCCTCCAAAGCCTTCATGTCCTTCCTAAAGTGCTGTGCCCAGAATTGGACACAATACTCCAGCTGGGCCAAACAAAATTAGATTAACTGGTCATTCATCCCATTTCCTGCTTAAATAAAATGGCGGCCATGCGTAAAATGGCCGACACCCTCACTTACCACAGCCACTGCGTTTCAAGATAATTCACCACATGTGAAGTGCTTTGGAACATTTGAGAGAGGCAGTCAGCTGCTTTATAGATACAAGTTTGTTCTGTCCTTCTCCTACAAACTCGTAAACTACACAGTTCGCAGCATCATCAAGATCTGGCTGAGATTTGAAGAGGTCAAATTACTATAACCCAAGATCAAAAACATCACTTTTGTGACGGCAAACTCGCTACTGCATATATTTGTCACAACATCATATGACCCGCAATTGAGTGACTGTGGGGTTAAGCTAGATTGTTCTGGTGCACGCCTCCTCACCCCGGAATATTTGGCTTTACAAACTGGCTACAATTACACCTGCAATGTCAAGGTTTTCGCTTCGCATTTTCCCCGGTACATTTAAATCCCATCATCATTCAACGTATTGTTTAATAGTGGTTACATAGTTGGAAGAGGATTCGACCATTCAGCCCCTCGAGCCTGTTCCGCCATTCAATGAGATCATGGCTGATGTGTGACCTAACTCCATTTACCCACCTTTTCTCCTCATCACTTGATACACAAGAACACTGGACAGGAGACGGCCATTCAGCCTCTCGAGCCTGATCCGCCATTCAACACCATGTACCTGAATTTGCTCCACATCCTTCAACACCCTTACAGGACAAAAATCCCAGTCTTGAAAATGTAATTTGACCATCCCCCAGTATCCACTAACTGTGTGTGGGGCGGGGGAAGAGAGTTCCATATTTCCACTACCCTTTGTGTGAAAAAAGGTGCATTCTGTGTCATTTAAACAGAGGAACATTTTTGCTTGGTCTGATGGTAAGAGGATTCCTTTGTTTAGCGCTGCAAGTAAGTCTGTGGCCCAGCGAGCAGCTGATGATGGCAATGCTTTTCTGGCAGGAAGAGAGACACACGAGCAAGTTGTTAACTGGAGCAGGGTCTGTGCCAGGACCCAGTCCCAACTGTTGAGCACGCACCAGAGCTTTTATATGAGCATTTCATGCTTGCAAGATCGCTGCAAACCAACAGCCTTTATGGGACACAATACGACTCTGTTCCATCGCCCGTTCTCAGTGCGAGTGCTTACTGAGGAGCGAATTATCTTCTCCACATGAAAACAGCATTTAGGAGGGTTTTAAAAATGAAATAAAATCTCAACCGTACAGCGTTTTCAGACAAACAGTCACGGCACAGTGGGTTTGTTTTGGAGAAGACAAAAAACAACAATTTGTAATTATATAGCGCCTTTAACATAGTAAAATATCCCAGTGAGCTTCACAGGAGTGTTTGTTATGCATTCATTCGACTTGAAATAGATCAAGCTAGAATGGGCCTAGAATCGAGGCCATTAGGTTTCTGCATATTTAATCGGTAACAGCTCACAGTAGCCATCAAGTCAGGATGGGGACAATTAAGTTTTATCCAATGACAAAAAACAGGACATCGGGGCCATTAGACCCGGAGACAACCACTCCAGAAGTCGTTAAAGTAAATGGCTGTAATCATTTAAACGAGCCCGCCAAAAGTTAGACAAAGGGCTGACCTGCTTTGGTGCGCAGATAAGGAGTTGAAGAACGGGTATAACTGTAGGCCCAACAGTGGCAATCACTCTCTTATCGCTCTTATCTCTTGCCTGTGGCCTTGGCCTGCTGCCTCTCGTTCTCATGCCCTGGCCTCGTGGCGGGCTCTCTTCTCGCTACCCGCGCCGCTCAACAACCAAGGACGCCCATTACACTGGGGCCAAACGCGGGAGGAGAACGAGACCCGAGTTCAAAACCACACAGGACACACAGGCCACAAACGGGCAGACGAGACGAGACGTGATGAAGAAGAAGGTAAACCGGTAAAGGCAGAGAAGGGCAGCGGAAAGACGCATTTGGGGACCAACGCCCAGTTATAAGCTGGTGTTTGGTGAATAAGTTGGTGTTACAGTAAAACCCCAATTTAAGAATATGCTGGCGTTCGAATGATGGGTAGCAAAATCGAGACAAACGGCCTAGTTATAAGCTGGCGTTTGTCACATGGACAGTAATAGCCCGGTTAAAGAATAAACTGGCATTCGAAGCATGGATAGTGAAATCATTTAAATGGTAAAGACCGCCAACTGACCCCTGACCGTAACATCACCGCCGACGACCGCCCGAGGGAGAAGAAGAAGAAAACCCATCGCGACTCGACGACGACGGTAGCTGAGGAAAAGGAGGGTGTTTCGCATCAACAACTTCAGTGCCGCGCCCTGAGACCACGTGGCGACGGGATACCCCAAAGGACAGCAAGAGCGGACCGCAAAACCAACCCAATTAAAGCAACAGGTTTTGGATTGGTGAGCATGAATTCCTGGCCCCTCATAGCTTAATCTAGTTAGGTATAGGGGGTGGGATAAGGATAAGGGAATTGTTAATGTAGTTGTTTTCCCTCGATGTGCCGTGTGTTCCCCATTCCCATATAAGTGTAATTGTTTATGCCCGTATTTCATACCAGTAATTTTCGTAGGATTGTTTTATTCTGCTTTTAATAAAATTTTGGTTTTCTTGCACCAAACCACTTGTCTACTCGATTTTCTGTATCGCCGCCTGTACCTAAGTCTGGTGTCTAGAACCCAGGGGTGTGGGAATGATTCGAACCGCTCAAAAGACAGTCAGAGGTGAAGCTGACAGGGCTCGCATGCCACCCCTTACAGAAATGGCGACTGCGGCAGGACTCCAGCAACAGGGGTGCGATACAGTAGACAATTCGGATGAGCAAACCATGATGGAGGAAAGAATTTCTGATTATGTGTTTAGTAAGGTGAATATCACAAAGAAGTGGATCACCACTCTGTTAAGGGCTGGGCGTCCGGTAGATGCAGCAGCTAAGTGGACAGAAGGGAGGGAGCACAAGAAATCGTTAGAGAAGGCAGTCTGGCTGATGTGTTTCAAAAAGCAGGTCCAGCTTCTGGACAGGCTCGTTGCAGCACAGGCAGCCGAGTTAAAGGAGTCAGCCCTGGAGATCCAGGGCAAGGCTCTAGCAGGGGAGAAGTTACTGGTAGCATTGCAGGCCCTGAATCAGGAGAGGTTGCATTTAATGGGAGAACATAAGGCCAAGTTGGAATACCTACAGTGCCAGGTCACCGAAGCCAAGGGTAATGAGTTGAGGTTGTGGGAAAAGAATGCCCGTCTGGCAAGACAAGTTAGGGAACAGGAGGAGTAAGTAAAAGAGGTAAAGGTAGCTTACAAGTTAGCGAGCGAACAGGGGTTTGAAGATGCAGATCATGGCCCCTGCAAGGAGCAGGTAGAAAATCTGAGCCTGGCCCTGAGGAAGGCAAAAGGCATGGTGTGCCTCATAAGCCCGAAAGCAGGTCAAGCGGATTTTATGGGGAGCGAGGGGAGGACAGTTCAAACATCACTGGTAGTGCCCAGGGACGACCGGTTGAGGAACAGGAGGTCTCACGACCACCACCCGTAGCGCCAGGTTTCAGCAAGGTCTGGCAGCAAGGGGAGGTGGAGCCAGGGGTAGAAGTGGAGGTGGAGCAACCCCCGCCAGAGAGGCCGGAGCTGGGACCGATGTGCCCAGCCCGGCATCGGAGGTTCGGCCCACCCATCAATGGCGACGATGGGGGACCCCTCCAAAACCAGTTCGTATTACCCTATAGCACCCAACAGCTTAGGGCTATAGTGAGCCATATCCCAAAGCTCTCCGAAAAGAGGGATGTAGTGTATGTACTTTGCAGAAGGAACTATATTCTGCAGCCCCTGTATACTGCAGTACCAGTAGTGACCACCCCTGTATATAAGCCTGTGTAGTAACATTTGCATAGTAGTTCCAGGTTGTCTCCATTCAGTAAAGACCTGTTATAACCAACTCCTGCCGTCCGTGTCTCAATTGTACATGGACATAATACTGGCGACGAGCAGATACGAACTTACCTACAGTCTGCACCACCTCATGGGGATCCATCCCTGAAGCGAAGTTATCAGAGGTCGAGGCCAGAAGGAAGAAAGAAACAGAAGAAACGAGCGTCGACCATGGGCATCCGCCTCTGAGTCAGCGGAGTTGAAGATTTGCAGGAGAGGCTGTCGAGAGCGGGGCTTGGTTATCCTGTCGATGGTGCTTCAGCTAATCGGGCTGGTGGCAGGTAGTACACTGATCCTTCCTGGGCTGTGGCGGTCTAGAGCTCGAGCTGGTGGCTTTGCAACGGGGCCGAGCAGCGTTGTCGGGAAGAGGAGAGAGAGAGAGGGTGGAGCACACAGGGCGCGGCCGGTGCTATGAAGCCGGGCAGCATACAGACCCGAGAAGAGGGAGGCAAGTGTCCCGTAGGGTTGTTCCAACGACGGGGAAATAATAAAAATTAAATGCGCAGAAAGCCGCGAGGAGCTGCAGTTTGCCACGGGAACCGCGGTGAGCGGTGTTAGCAGCAGCGCGGGGGGAAGTGCGCGAAGACCATAGGGCATCGCCATCAAGGCATAAAACGCCAGCAACAGCGCTAGCAACAGCGGAGAAGACAGAAAGCGCGGGAGGCACCATTTTGTTAAATCGGGGAAAAAGGCAAAGCGCGGGAGGCGCCATCCTAGATTTCCAAGATGCCGAAGACTGGCAATATCACTGCCTTTGATAATGCAATAGAAGACTGGACCACGTATGTGGAAAGAGTCGAGGTATATTGCGAGGCAAACGAAGTAGCCGATGAGAAAAAGGCATTGGTACTGCTAAACTTAATGGGCGCAAGAACGTACGGCCTATTGCGGGACCTGATTACTCCAGCCAAACCAAAGGCGAAGAGTTTTAATGAAATTGTTGCTATCCTACAGGAACACCCACATCCTACACCACTGCTGATAGCAGAAAGATTTAAATTCCACAGGAGAAATCAGCATAAAGATGAGAGCAATGCTGATTACCTTACGGAACTACGCAAGCTATCAAAGCACTGCCAGTTCGGAGCAGGGCTGGCAGATACCTTACGGGACAAATTTGTCTGTGGACCCCTGAGTGAAGGAACCCAGAAGAGGTTACTCTCAGAGAAAGAGCTGATGTTAGATAAGGCTTTCAGCGTGGCAGTATCATACGAAGCAGCAGCAAGGGGAGCTGCGGAAATACAGCAAAAGCCACAGGAATACGGCACCCACGAAATGACACGGGGATTTGCAAAATATTATCGCTGCGGCAGAACAACCCATGACCAGAAGGACTGCTGGTCCAAGGACAAAATATGCAGGCAATGCGGAAAGATGGGACACATTGCACGAGTTTGCAGGTCTGGGAAGAAGACCAACGACAACAAAAAGGCTACTAAGGAACCGTACAAGAAAGTACAAAAGATGATGGACAGTAGTTCCGAAGACCAGATGAGCGATAGTGAATCCGGGAACAAGAGACTAAGCTGTCTCAAACTTCACAACGTAATCGCAAAAGAGGATCACCAAACCATTTGGGTCACCCTCACGATAGCAGGGTCCCAAGTCAAAATGGAATTGGATACAGGATCAGCTCTAACCGTCATGAATCGACGAGAATACGAGCGGCTATTCTCACACATACCCTTGAAAGAGACATCCATTGTCTTGAAGACGTATACGGGGCAAAAAGTATACCCCAGAGGAAAAATAAGGATGCCTGTCGAATACAACGGCAAGGAAATACAGAAATTGTATCTGTACATACTGCAAGATGGTGGACCACCGTTATTGGGACATGAATGGATCAGAAAGATAAGTTTAGACTGGCACTCCATTCAGGCACTGACGGTGGCTGGTAAAAAGGATGACGACGTCACTCCTGGACGATTGTCAACAATCTTAGCTAATGCCAAAGAGGTATTTCAACAAGAACTGGGAACTCTTAAAGGCGTAACCGCCTCGATAAAAATAGAAGAGAATGCAATTCCCAAGTTTTTCAAAGCAAGACCGGTACCATATGCAATTTGCCCAGCCGTCGAGGCAGAGCTGGAGAATCTGGAGAATGCAGGCGTGTTATCTAAGGTCGACTGGAGCGAGTGGGTGACACCCATCGTTCCTGTCATGAAGAAAACGTTAAACAATAAGTCTGAGGAGCCAAGGAAGGTTCGCATCTGTGGGGACTTCAAGGTGACGGTGAACCCAGTCCTTCACACAGTACAATATCCTCTTCCAAGCATAGAAGATATCTTCGCCTCACTATCTGGAGGGAAGCGTTTTACGAAAATTGACCTAGCACAAGCATATTTGCAGATGGAGGTTGAAGAATCCTCTAGGAAGTATCTCACGATAAACACTCACAAAGGTCTTTACCAGTATAATCGACTGGTATTCAGAGTAGCATCAGCTCCGGCGATATGGCAAAGAGCGATGGAACAAGTCTTGCAAGGGATTCCGGGGACTCAGTGTTACTTGGATGACATCCTAGTGACAGGTGAAGATGACAGTGAACACCTTGCCAACCTAGAGCAGGTGCTCACTAGACTACGTGAACATGGGCTACGAGCCAATCGCCCCAAGTGCGAGTTTTTTAAGAAACAGATATCGTATTGTGGCCACGTGATTGATGAAGAGGGGTTACATAAGTCCCCTGACAAAATTGAAGCGGTAGTTAAGGCTCCAGCGCCTGAAAATGTGTCGCAACTGAGGTCATTCCTTGGATTGGTGAATTACTACCATAAGTTTTTGCCGAATTTGTCCACAATTCTGCACCCACTGAACGCCCTACTACAAATGGGAGTAGCATGGAAATGGAGCAATGAATGTAAGCGGGCCTTTCAGAAGAGTAAGGACCTAATCACTTCAAGAGAAGTATTGGCTCACTACAACCCATCACTACCGATAAGACTGGCGTGTGATGCGTCTCCCTACGGCATTGGGGCGGTACTGTCACATAGATTCCTTGATGGTTCAGAGAGGCTGATAGCTTTTGCGTCACGCTCGTTAACTTCAGTCGAGCGTAACTACGCCCAGATTGACAGAGAGGCCCTCAGCCTGGTGTGGGGGGTGAAGAAGTTCAATCACTACCTGCACGGTCGGAAATTTACTCTACTTACTGATCATCAACCTCTTGTCTCCATTTTCAACCCTCAGAAGGGCGTACCGATAATGACAGCACAACGGCTACAGAGGTGGTCCCTTTTCCTAGGGGCACACCAATGTGACATCGAGTACAAAGGAACTAAACAGCATGGGAATGCTGATGGATTGTCGCGCCTACCGTTGCCGACGGTGGAAGAAGAACTTGCAGTGGATCCAGTGGAGATATTCCACTCGACCATAGTCGAATGTCTCCCTGTGACGAATGCAAACATAGAAAAGGAAACACGAAATGACCCGACACTCTCCAGGGTCTATGATTTAACGGTGAAGGGATGGTCAGCACATGGCGAACCACTGCTGCTAGCATTCTCGCCGAGAAGAGAACAGCTGTCAGTGTGCAGAGGAACCTTGATGTGTGGATCCAGAGTAGTAATTCCACCCAAATTGAAGGATAGAGTGCTCAATGAGCTTCATGAGGGTCATCTCGGAGGGGTAAAAATGAAGAACTTAGCCAGAGCGTTTGTGTGGTGGCCGGGAATCGATAGAGAAATCGAAGAGATGACCAAGAGCTGTACAGGATGCCAGAAGGTCCAAAACGCCCCACCACAAGCCCCTCTACATCCATGCGAGTGGCCCTCATCTCCATGGCAAAGGGTACACATTGATTTTACTGGTCCATTTATGGACTCGATGTTTTTAATTGCGGTGGATGCACATTCAAAGTGGCCAGAGGTAATAAAAATGTCCTCAACCACCACAGAAAAAACTGTCACAGTCTTACGAACCATATTCGCCAGGAATGGGCTGCCTGAACAGATTTGCTCCGACAATGGACCACAGTTTGTGTCTGAAGAGTTCCGGAGGTTCTTAAAGAACAATGGTGTTAAGCATTACACATCCGCCCCATATCATCCAGCCACTAATGGATTGGCCGAGAGGTTCGTTCAAACATTCAAGAAGGCTATCAAGGCAATGTGTAATGAAGATATACCCCTACAACACAAGGTGGATAACTTCTTGTTTGCCTACCGGAATGCGACACATGCGGTTACCAACCAAACTCCAGCCATGATGTTCTTCAATCGAAGACTACGATGCCACTTGGATTTGGTTAAGCCAAACATCAGAAGAGATGTGGAGAACAGGCAGTTTCAGAATATGAATGAAAGGCCGACCAGGAGTTTTAAGATAGGTCAACCAGTTTTGGCCCGGGACTACCGCACAGAGAAATGGCAGCCAGGAACGATCTGTACACGGCAAGGACCTCTAATGTATACCGTGGACGTTGGAGAGAGCATTGTAAGACGCCATGCTGACCAGATTCTAGAGTCACTGGGAAACGTCAACTCCACACCACGATCTGATACACCTGGCGATGAAACCGAAGTACCAATTGCATCTACCTCAGAATCGGTGATATTGGAAGCAGACGAACCAAACAATGACATTGATCCCGACTCAACTTTGCCAGAAGAACCTGATACCCCAAAGAGGCGTTATCCAGACAGAATCAGGAAGCCTCCTCAAAGACTGAACTTATAATTGCTTAACTTCAACTAATGTATCTAGCAACTGTAATTGTAAATATGTTATTTCATTGTTAATCGAATGTTATGTACTGTTTAGCTAAAAGGGGAGGAATTGTAGTGTATGTACTTTGCAGAAGGAACTATATTCTGCAGCCCCTGTATACTGCAGTACCAGTAGTGACCACCCCTGTATATAAGCCTGTGTAGTAACATTTGCATAGTAGTTCCAGGTTGTCTCCATTCAGTAAAGACCTGTTATAACCAACTCCTGCCGTCCATGTCTCAATTATACACGGACATAATAGGGGACCCCTCGATCCACTTCAGGGAAGTAGAGCAGGCAGCCAGCATCAACGACTGCGATGGCGCTGAGCAGGCCAAAATGCTGCTATTCTCCCTGGAGAGTAGGCTCCTCCAATCCCTCTCTGACAAGTGTAAGAAGGGGCAGTGCAGGTATGAGGAGCTCAGGGATGAAGTTCTGGAGGCCATGGGGATGAATGAGGGAAGTCTTTTCTCCCGTGTGAAGAAGACGGTGCAGCTTGCAGGGGAAACCCCGCAAGCTTTCGCGGACAGGTTATGGCCGGTGTACCGGAGTGCCTATCCGGGGACACCCAACCGGGCATTTCTGAACGGGGATCCACTGGCCCATTGGCTCCGTTGCCTGGTGGCAAACAGCTTGCCACAGGTCCGGGCCAAGGCGGAAGTCTGGTTCGACCACAAGAATCCCCAGACCACCGAACTTACGGTGATCAGACAGTTGACCCTAGCCTATAAGAACGGTCGGGGAACCGATGCACACCCACCTAAGGGGAAGGTGCATGAGGTAAAACCCGGACAGGGTAGGAAAGAGTGGCATCAGGAAGGGAATAACCCCCCCAACACAAAGACGAGTTGTTACGCATGTGGGAAGGACGGCCACTGGCGGGAGGAGTGCAAAAACCCTTGGAAAGATAACAAGGGAAAGAATTCCACAGCCCCAGCCCAAAAGGCAGAGGCAGGAATCCCTCCCGCCGCGGTCGAGTCATTTTTGGACACCATGAGGTCCTTATTGACTGGCCACGGGAGAGTAGCAGCCGCTACCGGTGCTCTGACCCCATCAGCCCCATCCAACCCACAGCCCTGACTAGAGCCAATGCAGCCTGTTTACCTGTGTTCCCTTCGATACGATGAATGGAAAAGACCCCTCATGGAGATGGAGGTAGAAAAGGTGAAGGGGACCTATCTGTTGGACACGGGGGCATCATGTATCGTGGTCCACTCAGCTAACCCCACCACCTCACCTCTATCTAACAGGGTCCCATACAGTCTGTCGGGATTCACAGGCAAAGAACAGGCCAGCTCGTTTTCCATCCCGCTCGCCATTCGTTTAGGACCGCTCCGCTCTAAGTGTACCTGTGTCCTGATGAAATGGGAAGTGGAGGGTGGAAGAGGGATCCTGGGAGCTGACTTTATTGTAGGCCACGGGATCCTGGTCGATTTAAGAAATCATTGCCTATGGGGGGCAAGTACAGGAAAGGACGGCGAGGTAGTAGTCATCCCAGGGAAGGAAGGGAAGGGACCCTATACACCAGGAAGCCCAAAGAGGGTTATAACCTTGAGCTCATGGTCAGTAACATCCCAAAGGAGTTCCAGGCATTTGTGCAGGCCCACCTAGCCACATTTGCCACACACAAACACGACTGCGGGAGGGTCAACGGGTTTGAGGTCAGCGTAGACGGGGACCCCATGGCCCGACCACAGAAACAGTATTGTAATGATCAATAACATGTCATTCTATAGTGGACACTAGGTGGAGCCGTAGAGCTGTGTAGAGCTGTATATAGCTGTATGTATAAGACTACACTATGCAGCTGTATGTATATTAAGACTACATTACCCATGAGGCACTAGGCTACCCACAAGGCAGCAGTCAAGATGCAAACCTCTACAGATACTGTACCTAGTCCACATGTGCTCAATAAAAGTGTCTAGCAAAAGCTAGCTGTGTTCATAATAAGAATGTATATTTATTAATGAACATAAGATGGTACCAGGATACCAAGAGTTGTAAATATCTGCTAAAAAAATTGTGAAAAGTGACATGGAGAATTTGAAGCCACCAGAGCGTTTGAATCGCGAGGGAAATGTCGACTAAAATTGGCGGATTTTTAAACAACAATTCGAACTCTACATTGCTGCCATCGGATACGGTACGAAGCCAGACGCAAGGAAGATAGCATTGCTGCTTACGGTTGCAGGCCCACAGGTGATAGAGGTATTTAATACATTTGTATTTAATCCAGAGGAGAACAGAGAAAAATTAGAAGATGTGCTAAAAAAATTTGATGCACATTGCTCTCCCAAAAAGAATAAGACCTATGAAAGATACATGTTCTGTTCTCGGACACAGCAACAAAATGAGACTTTTGATAGCTTTATAACTGATCTGAAACTGAAAGCACAGACATGTAATTTCTCTGAGCTGAAATCATCCATGATTCGTGACCAGATTGTGTTTGGTATTCATGATAAAAAAAGTCAGGGAACGTCTGTTGAGAGAAACCGAACTAAATTTGGAAAATGCGGTGAAAATATGCCAAGCCAGCGAGCTAGCTCGAAAGCACGCGAAGACTTTCAGTGAAATCAATAATGATGCGATTGTAATGAGTGATAATGCTGCTGTCGGTGCTGTGTCCTGCAAGGGGAAGAAACGTGGGCAGAACAGAAATGAAAAGCAATTGGAGGATGAAATTTTTAATTGTAAACGCTGTGGTTACAAACACCAGTTAAGACAATGCCCAGCATTTGGAAAAATGAGCACAAAGTGTAATGGAAAGAATCACTTTGCCAAACATGCTTTTCAAAAGTAAAAACTAAGAATGAGCAACGAGTTAATGTAATTGAGGACACTGATTTAAGTGAGACATTTTTTGTAGGAATGGTGTCATGTGACGATATCAAAAAAGATACAGAAAATGTGCAGCCCTCAGAAATGGACAATGCTGAACATAAAGTCAATGCAGTAAAAGTGGACAAATGGATGATCCCACTGCAGATAAATGGAGCATTAGTTACATTGAAACTGGACACTGGGGCAAAAGCAAACTTAATCAGTATGAGTGACATAAAAAATATGAAAGAAAAGCCCAAAATACAGAAAAAGTCAGTACTACTGAAGAGCTATAATGGACAGAAAATAGATAGCTTAGGTGTATGCAGACTTAAAGTGACAGTCAAAGACAAAGTGCATCATCTCATGTTTTCTGTCGTGGCTGAAAGACTTGATTCGATACTAGGTGACAAAGCTTGTGAAGACTTAGAACTGGTCAAGAGAGTCTACCGTATAAACTGTGCCATAAGCAGACCAGATGACTCAGGTGATGAAGCAGAGAGCCCATCAAGGATGAAAAGGCCAAAGGGTATCCATGTCTTCAAAAAGCCTAGTTTCTCCAAGTAGAAAGAAAAAGACTTTAAGGTCAAAGAGAAGCCAAAGGAAGAAAAGCACAAAGAGGAAAAACACAAGGAGAAAAAGTCCAAAGATATAACCGCAGCAGATGTTGTTAAGCAGTGGAAAGAGAAAAAGAAAAAGAAGAAGCCTGCACCAGAGCAGGAAGCAGTTCCGGTGGATACTCCTTCTTCCCTCAAGCCAATCTTTGGTGTTCCATTAGCCGAGGCTGCTGAGAGGACTATGCTGTATGATGGGATCCAGCTGCCAGCAGTTTTTCGAGAGTGCATTGACTACTATGAGAGTTATGGCATGAAGAGTGAAGGAAACACTGAAACCCTCTCCAAGCAAAGATCACAAGGAGACCTCGATCTATACAAGAGCAGATTGATGACAATGCCGCAACTGCATCTTGTCATTCACCGCCAGAACAATCTCATGAAGACACATCAGACTTACCCGTGTTGAGAAGATCCACACGTGAAGTAAAAGAGCCTCATAGACTTAATCTTTGAGTACAATGTAAAGCTTTGAAAATGTGTTGACTGTTTTGAAAATGTTTATGTTTACAGAGCACTAACAAAAGTGTTACTGATATTATCTTTATTGTTTTCTTGAAAGTTGATTGATATTGATTTTGTTAAACCTCAAAGAAAGGGGGATGTAATGATCAATAACATGTCATTCTATAGTGGACACTAGGAGGAGCCATAGAGCTGTGTAGTGCTGTATATAGCTGTATGTATAAGACTACACTACCCAGCTGTATGTATATTAAGACTACATTACCATGAGGCACTAGGCTACCCACAAGGCAGCAGTCAAGATGGAAGCCTCTACAGATACTGTACCTAGTCCACATATGCTCAATAAAAGTGTCTAGCAAAAGCTAGCTGTGTTCATAATAAGAATGTCTATTTATTAATGAACATAAGAAGTATAACTTCCCCAGGGAAGCGGAGCCAGACATGGAAGCAGCCATGTCCTCCTTAGTATAGCAGGGGGTTCTGAGACCGATAGCCACCCACGTAAACTCTCCATTGTGGCCGGTTAGAAAGCCGGACAATTCCTGGAGGGCCACGGTGGACTATTGGGTGCTCAATAGTAACATCCCAGCCTATGCACCCACGGTAGCAGCAGTTGCCGACCTGATAGGAAGTATCCCAGCATCCGCGACTACTTTCACGGTGCTGGATATATCCAACGGGTTTTGGTCCATCCCTTTAAGGAGGGAGGATCAGTAGAAGTTTGCCTTTACGTTTAAAGGACAACAGTACACGTGGAACTGCTTGCCTCGGGGCTTCCACAACAGCCCCAGCATTTTCCATCAGTGCATGGCAAACAGTTTAAAGGATTTCAGTCAGCATTCCCCAAATTATGGATCAAGGGACCCTGTTTGGACAAGTTATTAAAAAAAAAAGGGTACCCAAAATGGCTTCTGTAACCTCGTGACCAAAACCGACACGATTTTTAAAACAGGGCTCTGCAGACAGGCAGGCCTGGAGACGAAACTCAAAATGCAGGAATCTGTGAAAAGGGCACTCTGGAGCCAGACAGCCAAAGTAAACACAGAATATGCGAGTATAAGCCCAATCGACCCAATCTCTCCTCATACGTCATTCCTGCCATCCCAGGTATCAGCCTAGTGAATCTTCGCTGCACTCCCTCCATGGCAAGAACATCCTTCCTCAGATAAGGTGACCAAAACTGCACACAATACTCAAGATGTGGTCTCACCAAGGCCCTGTACAACTGCAGCAAGACATCCTTGTTCCTGTACTCAAACCCTCTCGCTACGAAGGCCAACATACCATTTGCCTTCTTAACCGCCTGCTGCACCTGCATGCTTACCTTCAGCGACTGGTGCACAAGGACACCCAGGTCTCGTTGCACTTCCCCTTCTCCCAATCTATTGCCATTCAGATAATAATCTGCCTTCCTGTTTTTGACACCAAAGTCGATAACCTCGCATTTATCCACATTATACTGCATCTGCCATGCTTCTGCCCAATCACCCAACCTGTCCAAATCATACTGGAGTTTCTCAGCATCCTCCTCACAGCACACACGCCCACCCAGCTCTGTGTCGTCTGCAATCTTGGAGATATTACATCTAGTTCCCTCATCTAAATCATTAATATATATGTGAAGTAGGATGTGACACAATCAGTTTAAGTGAAGGAAACGGAGCTGCACTGACTGTGACTAACTGGTTGATCTGTCTAGGAGTGAATGCAGTCAGCTAGAACATCTGAACAACTTGGAACCAGTAGATGTGTATTTGGATTTCCAGAAGGCAGTCGATAAGGTACCACACAAAAGGTTACTACACAAGATAAGAGCTCATGAGTTTGGGGGTAATATATGAGCATGGATAGAGGATTGGCTAACTAACAGAAAACAGGGAGTCGGGATAAATGGGTCATTTTCAGGTTGGCAAACTCTAACTAGTGGGGTGCCGCAGGGATCAGTGCTGGGGCCTTAGCTATTTACAATCTATGCTAATGACTTGGATGAAGGGACTGAGTGTAATGTTGCTAAATTTGCTGATGATACAAAGATAGGTGGGAAAGCAAGTTGTCTGGAGGACGCAAAGAATCTCCAAAAGGATATAGATAGGCCAAGTGAATGGGCAAACAACTGGCAGATGGAGTTTAATGTGGGAAAATGTGAGGTTATCCACTTTGGTAGGAAAAATAAAAAAGCAAATTATTATTTAAATGGCGAGAGAGTACAAAATGCTGAGGTACAGAATGGGGCTGAGAGTGGGGCTCAGTAACCATCAGTAACCAGGCTCCCAGCCCCAGACTACCTGTGGGCAAAGCCATGGAAGATCTACCAATAACAACAAACTATTCCATCCGACTGCGCACCAATATTACTGTATCTGTTAAACTGTTCATATTGGTCGCTGCGACTTTCACTAATAATACACGATCAACAGGTTAAGACAAACCTTTATAATGGGGTCCTTGTACATGAATCACAAAAAGTTAGCATGTAGGTACAGCAAGTAATTAGGAAGGCAAATGGAATGTTGGCCTTTATTGCAAAGGGAATGGAGTATAAAAGTAGGGAAGTCCTGTTACCACTGTACAGGGCGTTGGTGAGACCACACCTGGAGTACTGCGTACAGTTTTGGTCTCCTTATTTAAGGAAGGATATACTTGAATTGGAGGCAGTTGAGAGAAAGTTCACGAGGTTGATTCCGGAGATGAAGGGGTTGTCTTATGAAGAAAGGTTGAGCAGGTTAGGCCAATATTCATTGGAGTTTAGAAGAATGAGAGGGATCTTATTGAAACATAGAAGATTCTGAAGGGGCTTAACAGGGTTAATGCAGAGAGAATGTTTCCCCTCGTGGGGGAATCTAGAACTAGGGGGCATAATTTCAGAATTTTAAATCGGAAATGAGGAGAAATTTCTTCTCTCAGAGGGTCATGAATCTTCGGAATTCTCTTCCCCAGAGAGCTGGCTGTGGAGGCTGGGTCATTGAATATAAGGTGGAGATAGACAGACTTTTGAAAGGTAAGGGAGTCGAGGGTTATGGGAGTGGGCAGGGAAGTGGAGTTGAGACCAAGATCAGATCAGCCATGATTTTATTGAATGGCGGAGCTGGCTCGAGGGGCCAAATGACCTACTCCTGCTCCTACGTCTTATGTTCTTATGTACTTATGTTCTTTGCTTTGTGAAGGGAACACGAACAATGAAAACATCATTAACCAGCAGATTGGACAGAAGCTGGTGAACTTGGAAAGGTTTGTCTTAACCTGTTGATCATGTATTGTTAGTGAAAGTCACAGCAAGCAATATGAACAGTTTAACAGATACAGTAATATTGGTTTGCAGTCGGATGGAATAGTTCATTGTTATTGGTAGATCTTCCATGGCTTTGCTCACAGGTAGTCTGGGGCTGGGAGCCTGGTTACTGATGGTTACTGAGCCCCACTCTCAGCTCCTCTCTGTTGACCCTAACTGACCGGCTCCTCCCAGCCCTCGAGTTTGGTGCTCACTCCCTGATCTGTAAATGAAGACAACCACTTATCGTTGGTAGACCTCCCATGCCATTGCTCATAGGTAGTCAATGAGAGTCAGCGTGGATTTGTGAAGGGCCAGTCATGTCTGACTGATCTAATAAACTTTCGGAGGTCAGTAACATGGACAAGGGAATGTCTCTGGATCTTGTCTGTGTGGACTTCCAGAGGGTTAAATTATGAGAACAGGTTGCAGAGGCCGGGCTTGTATTCCCTCAAGTATAGAATATTAAATGGTGTTTGTAGCGTATGTGCCTTTAAGAGCCCCAGGTGTACTGTAATGCCGGTAATGGCCACTCGGGCTATATAAGCCTGTATATTGTGTTGTATCAGTTAGTTCCCTTCCAGACTTTGTTTAGTAAACACCTATGAAACCAACTCCTGTCTTCAGTGTCTCTATCAACACACAGACACAACAGTGATGACGAATTGGAAACGGACTTACCTGCAATTCGGCAGCACCTCAAGGACATCGATTCCTCTGGCGTCCAAAGTTGAAGAAAAATCAAGAAAAAGAAAAAGCTGTGATTTCACCAGCTAGCCAAGCTGGTGGCAGGTACTGCAATAATCCTTCCTGGGCGTCGGGCTGGGGCTCCAGCGGCTGGCTCTACAGCTAGGCCAAGCAGCGAAAGCAGAGGCAAGCAGTAACAGACGGGGAGGGAGCACTCAGGAGACGGCCGGCGCTGCAAGCAGGTCGGCGTTCAGACCTAGAGAGAGAGTCCGGCGGGAACGAGTCTCCAACTGTAAATAAATAAATAAAAAGAACGGAAACCGCGGGAAACAGCGTTGTCATCGGCAGCAGTGGCGGGGAAGCGCGGGAAGCGCCATATCTTTTCTGCAGAAAAGAAAGAAAAGCGCGGGAAGCGCCTTTTTTTTTTCTAGGATGCCTAAGTCTGGCAATATTGATGCTTTTGATAACGAGATAGAGGATTGGACCACATATGTGGAAAGAGTGGAGGTATATTGCACCGCAAATGGAATAGAAGATAAAAAAAAAGCTTCAGTATTGCTAAATCTAATGGGCGCAAAGACATACTGGCTGTTACGAAATTTAATCACTCCAGCCAAACCAAAGGACAAGAACTTTAAAGAAATTTTTGATACCCTACATGGGCACTTAAACCCAACTGCTGATAGCGGAACCCGCTGCTGATAGCGGAACGAATCAAATTCTTCAAGAGAAATCAACACAAGAATTAAAGTAACGCTGATTACCTCACCGAATTAAGAAAGCTATCAAAACACTGCCAATTCGGGGCAGGACTAGCAGATTATCTTCGAGACAAATTCGTCTGCGGTCTCTTAAGTGAAGGAACACAGAAAAGGCTGCTTTCTGAAAAAGATTTAACACTGGACAAGGCTTTCAGTATGGCTGTATCATACGAAGCAGCCGCAAGAGGAGCTGCAGAGATACAACAAAAGACACAGGACTTCGGCACCCATGAAATGACACAGTGTTTCGAGAGATGTTATCGCCGCGGCAGATCCACCCATGACCAGAGGGACTGCTGGTTCAAGGACAAAGCATGCAGGCAATGCGGAAAGATTGGACACATTGCAAGGGTATGCCGATCTGGACAAAAAAAATCCACAGACAGGAAAAAAAAAATCAATAAAGAAAAGTACAGAAAGGTACAAATGATGACGGACAGTAGCTCCGAAGACCAGAAGAGCGATAGCGACAAAACGATTACCAGACCATTTGGGTTACCCTCACAATAGCAGGGTCCCCAGTTAAAATGGAACTAGAAACAGGATCAGCTCTGACCGTCATAAATCGACGGGATTACGAGCGGCTATTTTCGCATATACCTTTAAAAGACACATCCATTATCTTGAAAACATATACGGGGCAGAAAGTATACCCCAAAGGAAAAATAAGGGTGCCTGTTGTATACAACGGCAAGGAAATACAAAAATTGTATTTATACATTCTACAAGATGGTGGTCCACCGCTGTTGGGACGTGAATGGATCAGGAAAATACGTTTAGACTGGCACTCCATTCAGGCACTGACGGTGACCAGTAAGAAAAAAAACGATGATGACGTCATACCTGAACGATTAAAAGACATCTTGGCCAACGCCAAAGAAGTGTTTCAAGAGAAACTAGGAACCTTGAAAGGCATCACCGCCTCAATAAAAGTGGAAGATGCAGCAATTCCCAAGTTTTTTAAGGCAAGACCGGTGCCATACGCAATTCGTCCAGCAGTCGAGGCAGAGCTGGAGAATTTGGAAAAGGCAGGCGTATTATCCAAAATAGATTGGAGCGAGTGGGCAACACCCATCGTTCCAGTCATGAAGAAAGCATTGAATAATGATAAATCTGAAGAACAGAGAAAAATTCGCATCTGTGGAGACTTCAAGGTGACTGTAAACCCAATCCTTCACACGGTACAGTATCCTCTTCCGAGGATAGAAGATATTTTCGCCTCACTATCCGGAGGGAAACGTTTCACCAAAATTGACTTGGCACAGGCATATCTACAGATGGAGGTTGAAGAGGCCTCTAAAAAATATCTCACGATAAATACACACAAAGGTCTGTACCAGTACAATCGACTGGTTTTCGGAGTAGCATCAGCTCCAGCTATCTGGCAAAGAGCTATGGAGCAAGTCCTCCAAGGGATTCCGGGGACTCAATGCTACCTAGACGACATCCTTGTAACAGGAGAAAACGACAACGAGCACCTTGCCAATTTGGAGCAGGTGCTCACTAGGCTGAGAGAACGGGGCCTACGAGCAAATCGCCCCAAGTGCGAATTTTTTCAAAATCAAATATCATATTGTGGCCACATAATTAATGAGGGAGGGTTGCATAAGTCACCTGAAAAAATTGAAGCGGTCATAAAAGCCCCAGCACCTGAAAATGTTTCACAGGTTGTTCCTGGGATTAATAAATTACTATCATAAATTTTTACCGAACTTATCAACTCTTCTACACCCTCTTAATGAACTGCTACAAACAGGAGTAATTTGGAAATGGAGCGAAGACTGTAAACGTGCCTTCCATAAATGCAAAGACTTAATCACGTCCAAAGAAGTTTTGGCTCATTACAACCCATCACTGCCAATCAGACTGGCGTGCGATGCATCCCCTTACGGCGTAGGAGCAGTATTATCGCATAAATTCCCTGATGGCTCGGAACGGCCGATAGCTTTTGCGTCACACTCATTGAACTCAGCTGAGCGTAACTATGCCCAAATCGACAGGGAAGCACTCAGCCTGGTATGGGGAGTGAAGAAATTCAACCATTACCTACACGGACAAAAATTTACCTTGTTGACTGACCATCAACCCCTCATCTCCATATTCAACCCTAAAAAGGGTGTTCCCATTATGACAGCGCAAAGGCTACAGAGGTGGTCCCTTTTTCTAGGGGCACACCAATACAACATAGAATACAAAGGATCAAAACAGCATGGGAATGCTGACGGGTTATCGCGCCTACCATTGCCAACGGTAGAAGAAGCACCTACCATAGACCCAGTGGAGATGTTCCACTCTACCATAGTCGAATGTCTACCAGTTACAAATTCTGCCATTGAAAGGGAAACTAGAAATGACCCGACTCTCTCACGAGTCTACGATTTAACAGTGAAGGGATGGCCAGCACATGGCGAACCACTGTTGCCAGCATTCTCGCAAAGAAGAGAACAGCTGTCAGTGTGCCGAGGAACCTTGATGTGTGGATCCAGAGTGGTGATTCCACCCAAACTCCAGGATAAAGTTCTAAAGGAGCTTCATGAGGGGCATCTGGGTGGAGTGAAAATGAAGAACCTAGCCAGGGCGTTTGTATGGTGGCCAGGTATTGATGGAGACATCGAAGAAATGACCAAGAGCTGCCTAGGATGCCAGAAGTTCCAAAACGCTCCACCCCAAGCCCCTCTACATCCATGGGAGTGGCCCTCATCTCCCTGGCAAAGGGTACACATCGACTTTGCTGGTCCATTTATGGACTCAATGTTCTTAATCACGGTTGATGCACACTCCAAGTGGCTGGAGGTAATAAAGATGTCCTCCACCACCATGGAAAAAACCATCACAGTATTAAGGACCATTTTTGCCAGGAATGGGCTGCCGGAACAGATCTGTTCTGATAATGGACAGCAATTTGTGTCCGAAGAATTCAGGAAGTTCTTAAAAAACAAAGGGGTTAAGCACTACACGTCCGCCCCATACCATCCCGCCACCAATGGATTGGCTGAAAGGTTTGTCCAGACCTTCAAGAAGGCCATAAAGGCCATGGGTAATGAAGACATAAAACTTCAGCACAAGGTGGATAACTTCTTGTTCGCATACAGGAATGCAACACATATGGTTACAAACCAAACTCCCGCCATGATGTTCTTCAATAGAAGCCTAAGATGCCGGCTGGATTTGATCAAGCCCAACATCAGAAGGAACGTGGAGAACCGACAATTTCAAGGCATGAATGAAAGGCCAACTAGAACCTTCCAGATAGGTCAACAAGTTTTGGCCCGGGACTACCGTACCGAGAAATGGCAGCCTGGAACTATCTGCACACGACTAGGACCGCTGACGTGTACCGTGGACATCAGAGAAAGCATAATAAGGCGCCATGCTGACCAAATCATAGAGTCATCCAAAAAGGGACAACCTACACCACAACTCTATACGCCTAATGATGAAGTAGAGATACCCATATCTACCTCCGATCCGGTGATACTGGAACCCGCTGAACCCGACACTGGCATTCAAGCCGAATCAGCCTTGCCAAAAGAACCTACTACACCACCAGAAACTACTACACCACCGAGGCATTATCCGGACCGAGTCAGGAAGCCTCCAGAAAGACTGACTTATAATTAATTAACTGCAGCAATGTGTAGATTATTTTTCTTGTAACATGTAATTAATGATTACTTAAAATATTATGTACTGATTGGCTAAAAGAGGAGGAATTGTAGTGTATGTGCCTTTAAGAGCCCCAGGTGTACTGTAATGCCGGTAATGGCCACTCGGGCTATATAAACCTGTATATTGTGTTGTATCAGTTAGTTCCCCTTCAGACTTTGTTTAGTAAACACCTATGAAACCAACTCCTGTCTTCAGTGTCTCTATCAACACACAGACACAACAGTGTTTAAGATAATCAAAGAGTTGGTAGGGTAGATCGATAAAAACTATTTCCTCTGGCGGGGAAATCCAGCTTAAAATTAGTTAGCCTGGTCAGGGGCGATGTCAGGAAGCACTTCTTCACCCAAAGGCTAGCGGAATTGAGGCTGGGGGTCAATTGTAAACTTCAAAAATGAGATTGGTAGATTTTTGTTCGTGTAAAATTAGGATCACAGGCTCACACACAGATTACCCAACAGGGCTTTAGAAGTTGTAAGGCTTTTATTAAAGAGCTACGGTTTTAAAGCATAATCAGATATTACATATAGTTTAAGCCGAGTATAATAGACATACAACCCATGACAGTAGGAGCCACCTACGACTCCCGAATCGGAATGCCACGAACGGACGAACAGGGAGGCAGTACGGTGGTTTTGGATTAGGTGGATTCCTGCAGTCTGCTGCAGTGGTCACTCCCGTTGGGGCATCTCTCAAGCTGTTGGAGGTATGAGGCTGTCAGCCACCTCAGAGGCTAAACTTGACCAAGGTGTTAGGCCGTAGCCACCTTGGGGAAGCCTTCGCCCCTGACTGCCTGATTTCCTCTCTCGGTCGTCTATATTTATAGTTATTTCGGTGGGCTGGTAATTACCTGGTGTCAATCATTTGATCCCCATCCTATTGTCCAATTGTGAAGCGGGAAGGCAACCCTCGCCGTCCCTTTCTGCATGACTGACAAGGCCTCCCTCTTATCTTTCTGAGGAATGTTTTGTCAAGTTTCTTCAAGTGCATTTTATGGCTTTGTGGCTCCTTGTTATCTAGCAGGTGCTATCCTCCCTGTTTCCTTGCATTTTATGATTCCCTTATCACTTCTATTTGTCTTTTGATGCTTGATATTCATCCTTGCTGGCATTTATGCTATCTGTTGCATGTTGTCAGTCTCTGTTCTAAGAATTAAAACCCATCTTTGAATCTAACAGCTATTTCTTACATTAGGCAGGAATTTTAAGGGATGTGGAACCAAGGCGGGTAAATGGAGTTAACATACAGGTCAGCCATGCTTGAATTGAATGGCAGAACAGACTTGAGGGGCTGAAAGACCTCCTCCTGTTCCTAAGTTGATCAAGGGATATTGATCAAAGACAGGTAAATGGTAGTCAGGGGCCCGGAGCCTGGTTACTGATGGTTACTAAGCCCCACTCTCAGCACCTCACTGACCGGCTCCTCCCAGTCCTGGAGTTTAATGCTCACTCCCTGCTCTGTAAATGGAGACAACTATTTACTGACTGTGACTAACTGTGTTTGGAGCTGTAATTCCAGCTTGTATCATTCCCCGTGAAAGTCAGAGTAACAGCATAATCCGTGCAGATATAAAGGCTCAAATCCTGGAAGCTGAAACCAGGTCAGTACAGGCTGGTTGTTTTGGTCAGCTTGTCCTGGACCCGGGGATAGTCTGTGGGACAGCTCAGCCCGACCATTTAAAAAGTCGAGAGCGTCCCTCTTGAAACCGTTGATTGGTGTTGTAAGATTCGCAAAATTTCTACATTTCCCCAAAGGTTATTAATAATAAAAGGGACCCTGCATGGACATTTTAATGAAAAGGGTACCCATAGATGGCGTCCGCACCTCGTGGCCAAAAGCCTGCAAGATTTAAAAAGCTTGGACTCTGTGCCACAAGCAGCTTTTTGGGAAATCGAAACCCAAGCTGCAGTTTCTATGAAGAGAGATTTTTGTATTTTGAAAGCAGACAAGACTTTGAATTATGCATTAAGTCAAATCAGAGACAGATCAAAACCAGTGAGGCCTATACTTAAGGCCATCAAGTTGTTTGCATAAACAATCGGAAACAGCTTAGGGAAGCCATCAAAACTGGGCAGGCCGATTAAGATGTATTAATAACAAAAGCAACTCAGGAATCGGGCCGGTAGGTGCGATTACTGGCCATCTAAAAATGGTTAGTTTAGATTGCTACAATTATTTAAACTAGCCCGCCAAGATTGGGACAATGAACTAACCTGATTTGGCGCGCAGATAAGGGCCATCCGAAGGAGTATAATTGTAGGCCCACTGGCAACCTTCTCTCTCTGCTCTCTGCCCTTGCTCCTGGCTCCTGCTCCGGCCCCTCGCCCTCGTGGCTACTGCTCTTCACCCGTCCCGCGCTTACCACCTGGCCACTGCCCGTGCCTTTCCCATTCCATCAGGAACGCCCGGCATTGCGCCAGGCAGACACGGACAAACCAGGCCAGGTGAGGCGGGACGCGACGAGGCGAGGTGGTGAGGAAGACGAATGGGAAGACGATTGAAGAAAAGCTTCGAATAATCGGGCCTTCAATCCAGCTCACCATCGACTATCTTCATGCAAACTCCAACTGCCGGCCGAGGAAGAGGAACCATCATCCCTGCGAGGTAAAGTACCCAAGCAGAGACTTTAACTTTAGGGTACTTGTACCTGGACAACGCCCTTGCAGCACCCCGAGACCACGTGACGACGGCAGGCTCCAAAGAGCACAAAGAGCGAACCCCAAACCCCACCGCTGTTTTGAATTCAGCAGATCTTTTGATTGGTGAGCATGAATTCTGGCCCCTCATAGCTTAATCTAGTTAGATATAGAGGGTGGGATAAGGATAAGGGAATTGTTAAGATAGTCGTTTTCCCTCGATGTGCCATGTGTTCCCCATTCCCTGTGTAAGTATAGTTATTTTGTATTTGCCTGTAATTTTTATACTAGTAACTTTTCATAAGATTGTTAATTTCTATTTCAATAAAAATCTTGGTTTTCTCACATCTGAACCACCTGTCTACTCGAGTCTTTTCTGTATCGCCGCCTGTACCTAAGTCTGGTGTCTAGAACCCAAGGGCGTGGGAGTGATTCGAACCGCTCATAAACAGTCAGAGGCATAACTGACTGGGCGCACGTGCCACCCCACACCACCCCCTACAGTGTTGGATGAACGGGACTAAATAAGAGGAGAGGCTGACAGGGAGAGAGAACAACTGAATAATCAGTTTCTCAGTGTTCACCAGTACTGAGAGCTCAGGGTTAAGACTCGAAGAATGTTCCTCCTGGGCAGTAATGCCACTGGAGCTGCCTTGACCGAGCTTGGTACCTGCCCACACAGCTCGACGCTGGCCCAGGTGTTGACTTTTTAAAGGGAATTTGATAAATACCGTTACAGGTTATATGGTTTACTATACGAGGGGAGCGATAAAATGCCTGTCATTGTCCTTGTTGCAATCCAGTGATTTTTGTCATTTCTTCTGCCACAGGTACACGGTTGGTGTCAGGACGAGTGAGAGGAAATGGACGGTTTCATCAAACTACCAACAGACTAAAGTTGTGAGTAACAAAACCACAAAGACAAGTGGATCACACATCCTGACCAAAATCACAGCAATGCCTGCAGAGATACCACAAAGGTGGAAACAGCAACACTGAAATACCCCTCAAGCCCATCCCTCCGTGTGCCATCCATTTCTTTAGTATCAACTGTACATCTTTTAATTTCTTTATTTGACGGCCAATAACAGATCTATTTAAATGCGCAGCCAATGATTGGAGATGGTGTTAAACCAACTCTTTCCCTTCTGGCATGTTTCTTTCCCATTTTTAAAAATTTCCCACGCCCCTCTCCCTCCTCCCTAGTTCTCCCCTGGGCTGGACCTTCATGTCCAGCCCTCAGGTCCCCGCATCGGCATCAAGTACCAACCCTGCTCCAACTCCAGGCTCAGTTCGGCATTGCTCGGGGTTAACTGCACTGGCATTGGATAGGGCCCAGTCTATACAGTCATCGCCGACCGATGTCGACCGTTGGTCCAAGTTGGGACTGAACAGGAATGTCTCATGGGTGGATGCTCTGGTTGTTGCCTCGATGGTGTGGAGTGGGACGAGCTGGTTAAAGCCAATCCATCCCAGTCAACAACATCGGGTGAAAACCCGGTACCACTTGTACTGAGGCCTCCCAGGATAGAGGAAGAGTCCTCCTCTGGCACCAGCTGGTTCGGAGGTGTCTGTGCCTACTGGTGCCAGAATCAGGCTGGTTCCCCCAAGCGCCACCAGCTACTGTTGGTGTGTCCTTCACCAGAGGCATCCATCCCCTCTGGTGACACCAACGCAGCCCCGGGACATTGGTCTCCAGTTGGCGCCAGCTCATTTGAGGGCACCACCCTCGGTGGACTCGACCCTACTCAGGGTCACCTATGCTGCGGGTGATGTCCACTTTGGTGAGTGCAGCCACAGATCTCTATTTATAGATCTGTGGCTCCCACCCACCACTGAGGACCCACCTTCAACCGCTCCCTACGACACTCGAGAGGCACTTCGAGTCTGAAACTGTGAGGTCCGGAAGTCCCATCACTTGTGGGGGTTGAGTCTTTATCTGGGGCCTTGCAAAGGCCTCAGGCATCGACCTTTGTTGGATCCCCCCTCCCAATTTCCAAGGCGGTTTGGGCGGACCTGATAGGCGCGCTCCAGTTATGGCCAAGGTAGACAGCCCCGCCACCCTGCCTCACAACTTAAGGTTCGCTGGTACAGCTGGCGAACTTCAGTCGTGAAAGCCTCAGAAGGAAGGGAACCGCCCAGGAAACTAGTCCTGTTACACCCCCCAGAATCCAAATGGTGGGACATGTGGGTCTGGCGGTCCTTCCTGCAGGGTTTGGTGCATATCCCAAATTCCCTGCCACCAAATCCACTGGGGCTGGCTTCACTGACCAGCAGGTGAGTTGAGGGAGCAATCCCTGCCAGAGCGAACCACCTTCAGAGAGCATCTGCTGCAGCATCAGGCTGTGTGGGTGCCCTCAATGTAGGAGCAGGATCTATCGTCCAGTGGATCTTGCATCGACAGTTAGTTTGTCCTCACACCTTGGGGATCCTTCAGGTACTGCAGATGCCCATTGGTGCCGAGGGCTTCTTTGGCGAGCAAGTGGAGGAGCTGCTGTAGCAGAACCTTCAGGCATTCCCGAATTGTCACACAAGGGACGGGGGCACTGCTCACTTTGTAGCTTAGCCCACCCATCCATAGGCCCCTTCCACTTGCCAACACCAGTCCACTCACCACCTAGCCACTAACCATCGCCAACGCACTCACCACCACCAATCCATTCACCTCCACCAGCCTATTCAAGGGTTTATCCAGAGCACGATGTCCTTTGTATCTTGCTAGCCCGTCATTCCAAATTAGGACCTGGAATGCAGGTAGTTCACAACAAGTAACCTTCGAGATACTGTCCAGCTCCACCTCCCCCAGTAGTGATCATGCCTGGATAGCCCACCTCAGAGTTGTGTGGGTGGGCTATTTCCAGTGCTTCACTGTAGAAGTGGATCACTCTGGATGCTTGGGTCCAGGAGACCAGAAGTAGTGAGTATCCTCTGCATTTGCATCTTGAGCCTCCATGTTTTTCACACCATGGTTTGGTTTGACCATCAGAGGAACCATCTACTAGTGGGCATACTGGCAGGTCTTCTACCATTCACACTGAGAGCGAGGGATCATCATCCAGAAGGCTCAACTGTTGGGGATATTTCTCCAGTTGAGCCTTCTGGATGACCATCACTCTGCCAGTAATGTTTCCACAGGTCTCCTTTGTCGCAGGATCTGAACTAGAGCTGGTGATCCTGGGAGCACAGTGTTCTCCAGATATTGGTGCTACAGCCATCAGGCTCTTCAGCTAATGCTTTGACATATGGGTGGGAGCCACAAGATGAATGGTCTTCTAGGTCAGTGATTTCACTTGGCATTTCAACAGGCTCGGGGTGTGAACGGTATAATAGGACATTTCCACTTTCAGACTCGGTGCAGGGTAAGTCACTGTGTCTGCAGACAGACAATATGACAAGGGTCCGGTAAGTCAACAAACAGGGTGGGACCCTCCTTCTTGGGTCCCTCTGTCAAGATGATGCATTGCTTCCCATTGGTGCTTGAACGACGGGGTGACACTTTTGGTGCCACATTTGGCCCCGGGAGGACAACACAACAGTCGGCACACTCAGCTACACTGTGGTCCACCCTAACTAGTGGATGATCCACACTGAGGTAGTCCAGAACATCTTCAGGACTTGGGGGGCGGGGTGGGGGGTGGGGGGGTGGCGGGGGTTACCAGGTCGATCGACTTGCTCGCATCATCGGATAATCACCAATCTGCTGGAGCACCTCAGGAAGTCAGGGCAGAGGCCCGACAGTCTTTCATTCTTTTGTTTCTGGATTCTGTTGCTCAGGGTTGCCTGATCTCCAGGATGCTCCAGGAAATTGCAGCAGGTGGTGGTTCTGGTTAACTCTTTAGTTACCTCACAAAACCGTGTTTCAGGGACACCCGGGTGTTGAATACACACTTTGATTTCAGGAGCCCAAGGGAGAAATCCAAGTCATTTTTAGAGTATAGAGGACCCTACTTTTTTTAGGGAATTTTTCATTCTGACATCCTCCACACACTGCTGGACACTGTCCAACTGGTACTCAGGGTGAGAAGAGCGGGCCATACCTGCAAGCGAACAGACTCTCCGGGTGCCAGTGCCAGATCCAAACAGTAAGCTGAACTGTCAGGATCTGGATTTGGATCCTGCCAGCTTCTGATTGATGGTCTGGCAGTTGAGATGGAATGCCCATCAGATTAGGGTATACCAGCAGTGCGGCACTCATGGGTAATGCTCACTTTATTGTATCTGTCCTGGTCATTTAAGCCTTTGTTGCCATACAAGTACCTCCACCCTCCTCATCCTCTGTTCTACTTGGTTAGTTGCCAGCAGTGTGTGCAGAATGCCTCAATGAAGATCACAGCTCCCTTGTCAGCTGTTCCCGTGTCAACTGTTCCCTTGTAAGCTCCTCTTCATTCTTCAAGTGACGCGGCACTTGCCACCCACCTGGTTGTCTCTTGGGTCTAGTGGGGAGTGTTGGTATGTCTTTTCCTCGTTCTGGGGTGTGCTAAAAGTTAACACTGCACAGGAGTCGGGGAGGGAGGGGAAGAACAAGTGGGTGTGCCCTTCAAAGTTAGGACATCTTAACAAAATGTCTTAACAGGGAAGGTCATGCCTTAAGAGATTTTCCCCAGGCAAATTGTGCCGATGCATCCCGGTAATTAGATCCACATTCCACCCCCCAATTCGGCCTGTCAATGTTTAGGAATGGATGTTCCCAGCAAATTAAACGGTGTCACAGTTAGCACTTTAAAGAAAAGTTTGGTACAGAACTAGACTGGAGATTGTTGAAGACCAGGCTCCCGGGGACTATGTTCAATTGATGTTAGCAGAGTTGAAGTGGGAAAGTCATTGCCTTAGAATATTTGGGCCAGAATGACCTCCTGGACTAGTTTTGATCACCTAAGGGGGTCGGAGAGGAATTTCCCAGATTGGCCTGGGTTTTTATGTCTGGTTTTTCGCCTCCCCCAGGAGATCACATGGTCTTGGGTGGGGTGGGGTGGGGGGTCTGTATATTGCGATGGACAAGGCTGGATAGACCAGAGAGTCATACAAAAGTAGAAGACTATCAGGCCCGTCAAGCTCACCCCATCCAGTAGACAGTATAACCTCACACACTGCTGTCCCACCTACCAGTTACGCTATCTCTGGAAACAGACAAAGAAACATGGCCAATTCAGGAAAAACCTCTGGCCAATTGCTCTCCAACTCCCAACACATGACAATCTAAACTAACCACTGACTCTCGCTGTAACTGGCAATGTCATCTCAGGGACTGGTCAAGATCCCCTTTAAAGAGCTGTAGTGACCC
>NW_028226424.1:0-41569 GCF_052327205.1 Somniosus microcephalus
CCGCTCTCTCCCCATAGCCCTGTGTCAATCCCCAAACTAATCCCACTGCCCCACTCTCTCCCCATAGCCCTGTATCAATCCCCAAACTAATCCCACTGCCTCACTCTCCCCCCATAGCCCTACATCAATCCTAAACTAATCCCACAGCCGTGCTCTCTTCCCATAGTCCTGCATCAATCCCAAACTAATCAGACTGCCCTGCTCTCACCCCATAGCCCTGTATCAATCCCCAAACTAATCCCACTGCCCCGCGATCTTCCCATAGCCCTGTATCAGTCCCCAAACTAATCCCACTGCCCCGCTCTCACCCGATTGCCCTGTATCAATCCCCAAACTAATCCCACTGCCCCGCTCTCTCCCCATAGCTCTGTATCAATCCCAAATTAATCCCACTGCCCCGCACTCTCCCCATAGCCTTGTATCAATCCCAAACAAATCACACTGCCCCACTCTCACCCCATAGCCCTGTATCAATTACCAAACTAATCCCACTGCCCCGCTCTCTCCCCATAGCCCTGTATCAATCCCAAACTAATCCCACTGCCCCGCTCTCTCCCCATAGCCCTGTATCAATCTCAAACTAATCCCTCTGCCCCGATCTCTCCCGATAGCCCTGTATCAATCCCAAACTAATCCCACTGCTCCGCTCTCTCCCCATAGCCCTGTATCAATCTCAAACTAATCCCACTGCCCCGATCTCTCCCGATAGCCCTGTATCAATCCCAAACTAATCCCACTGCCCCGCTCTCTCCATAGCCCTGTGTCAATCCCCAAACTAATCAAACTGCCTCGCTCTCTCCCCATAGCCCTGTATCAATCCCCAAACTAATCCCACTGCCCCGCTCTATCCCCATAGCCCTGTATCAATCCCCAAACTAATCCCACTGCCCCGCTCACTCCCCATAGCCCTGTATCAATCCCAAACTAATCCCAGTGCCCCGCTCACTCCCGATAGCCCTATATATACTAGAAATATCTAACCCGTGCAGCACCTGCCTTGGGAATGTTTGATGGGACAGTGTAGAGGGAGCATTGCTCTATATCTAACCCGTGCTGTACCTGCCTTGGGAGTGTTTGATGGGACAGCGTAGAGGGAGCTTTACTCTGTATCTAACCCGTGCAGTACCTGCCTTGGGAGTGTTTGATGGGACAGTGTAGAGGGAGCTTCACTCTGTATCTAACCCGTGTTGTTCCTGCCCTGGGAGTTTTTGATGGGCTGGTTTAAAGAGAGCTTTACTCTATCGATTCTGTAGCAAACCTTGATAGATTGCAAGTCCGGGGATTCAGCGCATACACAGCGCAGACAGAAACACGGAACTTGCGGGGCCTCTACCAAGGCCTAAGTCGTTGGTACGGAGACCATGATTTCAGGGCCATTATCTTTGTTTGATGTAATCCTTCACTCCTGTGTATAAGACAGTGAGTCTCACGGCCTAAAATTCATTCAAATCTCAGTAAGAATACCCAGAACAGACTTTAATTGTCTTTTATTTGCTTCGTTTTTCTAAGGTGTACCCAGATATCTGCAGACCAACATTCATCCGCATGTGAATCCCTCCTCTGCATTTAAATCAAATCACGGTAACACTTTTATTTAATCTACCGAGGTTGAGTATTGAAATATACCAGGAGATCCAGGCACGTTTTGATAAAGCAGATTAACAATGAGTTCAGTGGGGATATTTAGCAAACAACAGGCCGATTTTAAAATGATAAGGCAGGATCTGTCCAAAGTGGACTGGGAACAGCTACTTGACAACCCTCTGTCTCAGTCCCAAACTAATCCCACTGCCCTGCTCTCTCCTGTTAGCCCTTTATCAATCGCCAACCTAATCCCACTGCCCCGCTCTCTCCCCATAGCCCTGCATCAGTCCCCAACCTAATCCCACTGCCGCGCTCTCTCCCGATAGCCTTGTATCAATCTCCAAACTAATCCCACTGCCCTGCTTTCTCCCCATAGCCCTGTATCAATCACAAACTATTTCCACTGCCCTGCTCTCTCCCCATAGCCCTGTATCAATCCCCAATGTAAGCACACTGCCCGCTTTCTCCCCATAGCCCTGTGTTATATCCAAACAAATCCCACTGCCCGCTTTCTCCCCATAGCCCTGTGTTATATCCAAACTAATCCCACTGCCCCGCTTTCTCCCCATAGCCCTGTATCAATCCCCAAATTAATCCCACTGCCCCGCTTTCTCCCCATAGCCCTGTATCAATCCCAAACAAATCCCACTGCCCCGCTCTCTCCCCATAGCCCTGTATCAATCCCCAACGTAAGTCCACTGCCCTGCTTTCTCCCCATAGCCTTGTGTTATATCCAAACAAATCCCACTGCCCCGCTCTCTCCCCACAGCCCTGTTTCAATCCCCAACGTAAGCCCACTGCCCCGCTTTCTCCCCATAGCGCTGTGTTATATCCAAACTAATCCCACTGCACCGCTCTCTCCCCATAGCCCTGTATCAATCCCAAACTAATCCCACTGCCCAGCTCTCTCCTCTAGCCCTGTATCAATCACAAACTAATCCCACTGCCACGCTCACTCCCCATAGCCCCGATCAATCCCACGCTTGTCCCGCTCCTGATCACTATCCAGTGACCTCTGTGTTAGTGAGAGGGGAAATCAGCCAGGGTTCCTGCTCCTCATCACTGCCCAGTGACCCCTGGGTTAGAGCGAGAAGGAAATCAGCCAGGGTTCCTGCTCCTGATCACTGCCCAGTGACCCCTGGTTAGAGAGAGAGGGAAATCAGCGAGGGTTCATGCTCCTGATCACACTCCAGTGACCCCTGGGTTAGAGAGACAGATGAAATCAGCCAGGGTTCGTGCTCCTGATCACTGTCCAGTGACCCCTGGGTTAAAGAGAGAGGTGAAATTAGCCAGGGTTCCTGCTCCTGATTACAGTCCAGTGAACCCTGGGTTAGAGAGAGAGGGGAAATCAGCCAGGGTTCCTGCTCCTGATCACATTCCAGTGACCCCTGGGTTAGAGAGAGGGGAAATCAGCCAGGGTTCCTGCTCCTGATCACTGCCCAGTCACCTCTGGGTTAGAGAGAGAGGGGAAATCAGCCAGGGTTCCTGCTCCTGATCACTATCCAGTCACCCCTGAGTTAGAGAGAGGTGAAATCAGCCAGGGTGCCTGCTCCTGATCACTATCCAGTGACCCCTGAGTTAGAGAGAGGGGAAATCAGCCAGGGTTCCTGCTCCTGATCACTATCCAGTGACCCCTGGGTTAGAGAGAGAGGGAAATCAGCCAGGGTTCATGCTCCTGATCACTATCCAGTGACCCCTGGGTTAGAGAGAGGGGAAATCAGCCAGGGTTCCTGCTCCTGATCACAGTCCAGTGACCCCTGGGTTAGAGAGAAGGGAAATCAGCCTGGGTTCCTGCTCCTGATCACTGCCCAGTGACCCCTGGGTTAGAGAGAGAGGGAAATCAGCCAGGGTTCATGCTCCTGATCACTATCCAGTGACCCCTGGGTTAGAGAGAGGGGAAATCAGCCAGGGTTCCTGCTCCTGATCACTGCCCAGTGACCCCTGGGTTAGAGAGAGAGGGGAAATCAGCCAGGGTTCCTGCTCCTGATCACAGTCCAGTGACCCCTGGGTTAGAGAGACAGGTGAAATCAGCCAGGGTTCCTGCTCCTGATCACAGTCCAGTGACGCCTGGGTTAGAGAGAGAGGGGAAATCAGCCAGGGTTCATGCTCCTGATCACTATCCAGTGACCCCTGAGTTAGAGAAAGGGGAAATCAGCCAGGGTTCCTGCTCCTGATCACTGCCCAGTGACCCCTGGGTTAGAGAGAGGGGAAAATCAGCCAGGGTTCCTGCTCCTGATCATTGTCCAGTGACCCCTGGGTTAGAGAGAGAGGGAAATCAGCCAGGGTCATTTAAATCATGTTGCGAGAAAGGGAAATAGTTTGTGCCCCCGTTTGTACCTCAGAGTCTTAGAGACGGAGGGAACGGCAACAGAAAAAGAGGAAACAACATCTCCAAAAACTGATCCCAACTCATCGCCAAGGCTGGGGATAGATAACCTCGCCGCCTTCTTAGGAAGTTTAACCACTTTATTCACTTTCTGATTGGAGCTCCGTTTGGAATTAGACTTTATTTTGTCAGATGTTTAACGACAGCATTGAAGGGGGAAGGAGAAACTTGGAGCAACTTCTT
This sequence comes from Somniosus microcephalus, assembly GCF_052327205.1. Classification (NCBI taxonomy): domain Eukaryota; kingdom Metazoa; phylum Chordata; class Chondrichthyes; order Squaliformes; family Somniosidae; genus Somniosus; species Somniosus microcephalus. Next base: position 4,154 of record NW_028226424.1, read on the forward strand.
GTGTCAAAGCTGCAGTGAGACTTGAATGAATTTAAAGATTTTTAATGAACTTTTCACCAAAAATGAGTGTAAAAAACACTTTTTCCCCCTAAGTTTCGAACATGATTTTGGAAGAGACTGAAGCAAAAGCCAATTTTCCCCTCACCTAAACAAGTTTCAACCAGGTCTTGCAGTCCAAACGCTTTTAAAGAGCTCTGAAATGGTTAAAATGTTTTCAAATTGAAATATCTCAAGATTTGATTTTGATTGATTGACTGAAGTGAGTAGCTTTACACAAACATGCAACCATGGTGTTGAGGAGGGGGAAGGTAGGGGAGGATTTGTAGGAGTTACATATTACTTTTTAATTACTTTTTAAAAATATACCATTAAGACATTTAGGAAGAGAACCAAGAAAGGGGAAAAACACAAACCATTTTATAATGTCTGTCGTTCGATAGTCCTAACAAGTCGCAGGAATAACGTAAATATAGATTTCCTCTTAAACATTTAGTGGAGTGTTAATTGAAGCAAGAGTTATGTAATGATGTATAAAAATTGCAGGAAGCTACTTTAGAAGAAACCACTCTTTGTTTATTGAGAGAGACACAGAAAATACTTTGATTAAAGTGATAACGTACAATTCGATTTGGTTTGAATGTTTGAAATAGGAGATTAAAATTTGTGAGTATAATGAAGTTTGTTTCCTGCTTTTAATTGCGAAGTACCTAAAATAATTCAACACTCCTTGTGACAAGAGCAGGGATTAATATTGTGGAGAATGTTTGAGAGAAAAACATTAGAAGCGAAATTGGTAAATTATAAATCTTTACGTCAACATATCAGTAAACATTTGCAAGTCAGTCTGACTGGTTTTGCTGTCCAGGAAGAAAAACAAGTGTTTATTTCTGTTAAGTCATAGCTTTGCCTGCTTTTTTTGTTTATAATTCAGTGACACAAATTGTGTGTATATTTGTAAATTGTAAAATAACAGCAATAAATCACATTTCTGTGACATTCTTTCTGTCTTAAACGATTCAATTTGTGCCTCGGAATCTAGAAGCTTCTTTACCTGAAAGGTTTGAATGGTTAAAGTTGATCTCAGCTATCAAAAGCTGTTTGCGACATTCCTGTATTGTGGAACAGTGTGATGTCTTTGCAGAGACAGGAATTCGCATTGTTGAATGGAGGTTTTTCTGATCTGTTGCATCCTGTGTAGATCAGAAACAGGTAAAGATGTTCATAGTAAACAGCCAGTAAACAGCCCAAGACAATGAAATGCTAAAACAATGTCTGGCCAAGGTCAGAGACTTCAAGCACAGGACATGTGGAATATACAAAACCCCATAGCCCTGTATCAATCCCAAACTAATCACACTGCCCCGCTCTCTCCCCCATACCCTGTATCAATCCCCAAACTAATCCCACTCCACCGCTCTCTCCTCTAGCCCTGTATCAATCACAAACTAATCCCACTGCCCCGCTCACTCCCCATAGCCCTGTATCAATCCGCAAACGAATCACACTGCCCCGCTCACTCCCCATAGCCCTGTATCAATCCCAAACTAATCCCAGTGCCCCGCTCACTCCCGATATCCCTGTATCAATCCCAAACTAATCCCAAAGCCCCACTCTCTCCCCATAGCCCTGTATCAGTCCCAAACTAATCACACTGCCCCGATCTCTCCCAATAGCCCTGTATCAATCCCAAACTATTCCCAATGCTTCGCTCGCTCCCCATAGTCCTGCATCAATCCCAAACTAATCCCACCGCCCCCGTCTCTCCCCAAAGCCCTGTATCAATCCCTAACTAATCACACTGCCCCGCTCTCTCCCCATAGTCCTGCATCAATCGCAAACTAATACCACTGCCCCGCTCTTTCCCCATAGCCCTGTATCAATCCCCAAACTAATCTCACTGCCCCAATCTCTCCGCATAGCCCTGTATCAATCCCAAACTATTCCCAATGCCTCGCTCGCTCCCGATAACCCTGTATCAATCCCAAACTAACCAGACTGCCCTGCACTCACCCCATAGCCCTGTATCAATCCCCAAACTAATCCCACTGCCCCGCTTTCTCCCCATAGCCCTGTATCAATCCCAAACAAATCCCACTGCCCCGCTCTCTCCCCATAGCCCTGTATCAATCCCCAACCTAAGTCCACTGCCCTGCTTTCTCCCCATAGCCGTGTTATATCCAAACAAATCCCACTGCCCCGCTCTCTCCCCATAGCCCTGTATCAATCCCCAACGTAAGCCCACTGCCCCGCTCTCTCCCCATAGCCCTGTTATGTCCAAACTAATCCCACTGCACCGCTCTCTCCCCATAGCCCTGTATCAATCCCCAACGTAAGCCCACTGCTCCGCTTTCTCCCCATAGCCCTGTTTTATGTCCAAACTAATCCCACTGCACCGCTCTCTCCCCATAGCCCTGTATCAATCCCAAACTAATCCCACTGCCCCGCTCTCTCCTCTCACCCTGTATCGATCACAAACTAATCCCACTGCCCCGCTCACTCCCCATAGCCCTGTATCAATCCCAAACGATTCCCACTGCCCCGCTCTCTCCCGATTGCCCTGTATCAATCCCAAACTAATCCCACTCCAACGCTCTCTCCTCTAGCCCTGTATCAATCACAAACTAATCCCACTGCCCCGCTCACTCCCCATAGCCCTGTATCAATCCGCAAACTAATCACACTGCCCCGCTCACTCCCCATAGCCCTGTATCAATCCCAAACTAATCCCAGTGCCCCGCTCACTCCCGATATCCCTGTATCAATCCCAAACTAATCCCAAAGCCCCACTCTCTCCCCATAGCCCTGTATCAGTCCCAAACTAATCACACTGCCCCGATCTCTCCCAATAGCCCTGTATCAATCCCAAACTATTCCCAATGCTTCGCTCGCTCCCCATAGTCCTGCATCAATCCCAAACTAATCCCACCGCCCCCGTCTCTCCCCAAAGCCCTGTATCAATCCCTAACTAATCACACTGCCCCGCTCTCTGCCCATAGCCCTGCATCAATCGCAAACTAATACCACTGCCCCCGTCTCTCCCCAAAGCCCTGTATCAATCCCTAACTAATCACACTGCCCCGCTCTCTCCCCATAGTCCTGCATCAATCGCAAACTAATACCACTGCCCCGCTCTTTCCCCATAGCCCTGTATCAATCCCCAAACTAATCCCACTGCCCCAATCTCTCCGCATAGCCCTGTATCAATCCCAAACTATTCCCAATGCCTCGCTCGCTCCCGATAACCCTGTATCAATCCCAAACTAACCAGACTGCCCTGCACTCACCCCATAGCCCTGTATCAATCCCCAAACTAATCCCACTGCCCCGCTTTCTCCCCACAGCCCTGTATCAATCCCAAACAAATCCCACTGCCCCGCTCTCTCCCCATAGCCCTGTATCAATCCCCAACGTAAGTCCACTGCCCTGCTTTCTCCCCATAGCCGTGTTATATCCAAACAAATCCCACTGCCCCGCTCTCTCCCCATAGCCCTGTATCAATCCCCAACGTAAGCCCACTGCCCCGCTCTCTCCCCATAGCCCTGTGTTATGTCCAAACTAATCCCACTGCACCGCTCTCTCCCCATAGCCCTGTATCAATCCCCAACATAAGCCCACTGCTCCGCTTTCTCCCCATAGCCCTGTGTTATGTCCAAACTAATCCCACTGCACAGCTCTCTCCCCATAGCCCTGTATCAATCCCAAACTAATCCCACTGCCCCGCTCTCTCCTCTCGCCCTGTATCAATCACAAACTAATCCCACTGCCCCGCTCACTCCCCATAGCCCTGTATCAATCCCAAACGATTCCCACTGCCCCGCTCTCTCCCGATTGCCCTGTATCAATCCCAAACTAATCACACTGCCCCGCTCTCTCCCCATAGCCCTGTATCAATCCCCAAACTAATCCCAATGCCCCGATCTCTCCCCATAGCCCTGCATCAATCCCCAAACTAATCCCACTGCCCCGATCTCTCCGCACAGCCCTGTATCAATCCCAATCTAATCCCAAAGCCCCGCTCTCTCCCCATAGCCTTGTATCAATCCCAAACTAATCCCACTGCCCCGCTCTCTCCCCATAGCCCTGTATCAATCCCAAACTAATCCCACTGCCCTGCTCTCTCCCCATAGCCTTGTATCAATCCCAAAATAATCCCACTGCCCCGCTCTATCCTCATAGCCCTGCATCAATCCCCAAACTAATCCCACTCCCCTGCTCTCCCCCATACCCTGTATCTCTCCCCAAAACTAATCCCACTGCCCCGCTCTCTCCCCATAGCCCTTTATCAATCCCAAACTAATCCAACTGCCTCGCTCGCTCCCGATAACCCTGTATCAATCCCAAACTAATCAGACTGCCCTGCTCTCACCCCATAGCCCTGTATCAATCCCCAAACTAATCCCACTGCCCCGCGATCTTCCCATAGCCCTGTATCAATCCCAAACTAATCCCACTGCCCTGCTCTCTCCCCATAGCCCTGTATCAATCCCAAACTAATCACACTGCCCCGATCTCTCCCGATAGCCCTGTATCAATCCCAAACTATTCCCAATGCCTCGCTCGCTCCCGATAACCCTATATCAATCCCAAACTAATCAGACTGCCCTGCTCTCACCCCATAGCCCTGTATCAATCCCCTAACTAATCCCACTGCCCCGCGCTCTTCCCATAGCCCTGTATCAATCCCCAAACTAATCCCACTGCCCCGCTCTCTCCCGATTGCCCTGTATCAATCCCAACCTAATCCCACTGCCTCGCTTTCCCCCCATAGCTCTGTCTTGATCCCAAACTAATCCCACTGCCCTGCTCTCCCCCCATAGCCCTGAATCAATCCCAAACTAATCCCACTGCCCCACTCTCTCCCCATAGCCCTGCATCAATCCCAAACTTTTCCCAATAGCACTGCTTCAATTCCAAACTAATCCCTCCTCTGCCCCACTCTCTGCCCATAGCCCTGCATCATTCCCAAACTAACCCCACTGCCACGCTCTCTCCCCATAGCCCTGGGAGTGTTTGATGGGACAGTGTAGAGGGAGCATTACTATATATATCTAACCCGTGCAGCACCTGCCTTGGGAATGTTTGATGGGACAGTGTAGAGGGAGCTTTTTGCCTGTATCTAACCCGTGCGGTACCTGCCTTGGGAGTGTTTGATGGGACAGTGTAGAGGGAGCATTACTCTGTATCTAACCCGTGCTGTACCTGCCTTGGGAGTGTTTGATGGGACAGCGTAGAGGGAGCTTTACTCTGTATCTAACCCGTGCAGTACCTGCCTTGGGAGTGTTTGATGGGACAGTGTAGAGGGAGCTTCACTCTGTATCTAACCCGTGTTGTTCCTGCCCTGGGAGTTTTTGATGGGCTGGTTTAAAGAGAGCTTTACTCTATCGATTCTGTAGCAAACCTTGATAGATTGCAAGTCCGGGGATTCAGCGCATACACAGCGCAGGCAGAAACACGGAACTTGCGGGGCCTCTACCAAGGCCTAAGTCGTTGGTACGGAGACCATGATTTCAGGGCCATTATCTTTGTTTGATGTAATCCTTCACTCCTGTGTATAAGACAGTGAGTCTCACGGCCTAAAATTCATTCAAATCTCAGTAAGAATACCCAGAACAGACTTTAATTGTCTTTTATTTGCTTCGTTTTTCTAAGGTGTACCCAGATATCTGCAGACCAACATTCATCCGCATGTGAATCCCTCCTCTGCATTTAAATCAAATCACGGTAACACTTTTATTTAATCTACCGAGGTTGAGTATTGAAATATACCAGGAGATCCAGGCACGTTTTGATAAAGCAGATTAACAATGAGTTCAGTGGGGATATTTAGCAAACAACAGGCCGATTTTAATATGATAAGGCAGGATCTGTCCAAAGTGGACTGGGAACAGCTACTTGACAACCCTCTGTCTCAGTCCCAAACTAATCCCACTGCCCTGCTCTCTCCTGTTAGCCCTTTATCAATCGCCAACCTAATCCCACTGCCCCGCTCTCTCCCCATAGCCCTGCATCAGTCCCCAACCTAATCCCACTGCCGCGCTCTCTCCCGATAGCCTTGTATCAATCTCCAAACTAATCCCACTGCCCTGCTTTCTCCCCATAGCCCTGTATCAATCACAAACTATTTCCACTGCCCTGCTCTCTCCCCATAGCCCTGTATCAATCCCCAATGTAAGCACACTGCCCGCTTTCTCCCCATAGCCCTGTGTTATATCCAAACAAATCCCACTGCCCGCTTTCTCCCCATAGCCCTGTGTTATATCCAAACTAATCCCACTGCCCCGCTTTCTCCCCATAGCCCTGTATCAATCCCCAAATTAATCCCACTGCCCCGCTTTCTCCCCATAGCCCTGTATCAATCCCAAACAAATCCCACTGCCCCGCTCTCTCCCCATAGCCCTGTATCAATCCCCAACGTAAGTCCACTGCCCTGCTTTCTCCCCATAGCCTTGTGTTATATCCAAACAAATCCCACTGCCCCGCTCTCTCCCCACAGCCCTGTTTCAATCCCCAACGTAAGCCCACTGCCCCGCTTTCTCCCCATAGCGCTGTGTTATATCCAAACTAATCCCACTGCACCGCTCTCTCCCCATAACCCTGTATCAATCCCAAACTAATCCCACTGCCCAGCTCTCTCCTCTAGCCCTGTATCAATCACAAACTAATCCCACTGCCACGCTCACTCCCCATAGCCCCGGATCAATCCCACGCTTGTCCCGCTCCTGATCACTATCCAGTGACCTCTGTGTTAGTGAGAGGGGAAATCAGCCAGGGTTCCTGCTCCTCATCACTGCCCAGTGACCCCTGGGTTAGAGCGAGAAGGAAATCAGCCAGGGTTCCTGCTCCTGATCACTGCCCAGTGACCCCTGGTTAGAGAGACAGATGAAATCAGCCAGGGTTCGTGCTCCTGATCACTGTCCAGTGACCCCTGGGTTAAAGAGAGAGGTGAAATTAGCCAGGGTTCCTGCTCCTGATTACAGTCCAGTGAACCCTGGGTTAGAGAGAGAGGGGAAATCAGTCAGGGTTCCTGCTCCTGATCACATTCCAGTGACCCCTGGGTTAGAGAGAGGGGAAATCAGCCAGGGTTCCTGCTCCTGATCACTGCCCAGTCACCTCTGGGTTAGAGAGAGAGGGGAAATCAGCCAGGGTTCCTGCTCCTGATCACTATCCAGTCACCCCTGAGTTAGAGAGAGGTGAAATCAGCCAGGGTGCCTGCTCCTGATCACTATCCAGTGACCCCTGAGTTAGAGAGAGGGGAAATCAGCCAGGGTTCCTGCTCCTGATCACTATCCAGTGACCCCTGGGTTAGAGAGAGAGGGAAATCAGCCAGGGTTCATGCTCCTGATCACTATCCAGTGATCCCTGGGTTAGAGAGAGGGGAAATCAGCCAGGGTTCCTGCTCCTGATCACAGTCCAGTGACCCCTGAGTTAGAGAGAGGAGGAAATCAGCCAGGGTTCCTGCTCCTGATCACTATCCAGTGACCCCTGGGTTAGAGAGAAGGGAAATCAGCCTGGGTTCCTGCTCCTGATCACTGCCCAGTGACCCCTGGGTTAGAGAGAGAGGGAAATCAGCCAGGGTTCCTGCTCCTGATCACTATCCAGTGACCCCTGGGTTAGAGAGAGGGGAAATCAGCCAGGGTTCCTGCTCCTGATCACTGCCCAGTGACCCCTGGGTTAGAGAGAGAGGGGAAATCAGCCAGGGTTCCTGCTCCTGATCACAGTCCAGTGACCCCTGGGTTAGAGAGACAGGTGAAATCAGCCAGGGTTCCTGCTCCTGATCACAGTCCAGTGACGCCTGGGTTAGAGAGAGAGGGGAAATCAGCCAGGGTTCATGCTCCTGATCACTATCCAGTGACCCCTGAGTTAGAGAAAGGGGAAATCAGCCAGGGTTCCTGCTCCTGATCACTGCCCAGTGACCCCTGGGTTAGAGAGAGGGGAAAATCAGCCAGGGTTCCTGCTCCTGATCATTGTCCAGTGACCCCTGGGTTAGAGAGAGAGGGAAATCAGCCAGGGTCATTTAAATCATGTTGCGAGAAAGGGAAATAGTTTGTGCCCCCGTTTGTACCTCAGAGTCTTAGAGACGGAGGGAACGGCAACAGAAAAAGAGGAAACAACATCTCCAAAAACTGATCCCAACTCATCGCCAAGGCTGGGGATAGATAACCTCGCCGCCTTCTTAGGAAGTTTAACCACTTTATTCACTTTCTGATTGGAGCTCCGTTTGGAATTAGACTTTATTTTGTCAGATGTTTAACGACAGCATTGAAGGGGGAAGGAGAAACTTGGAGCAACTTCTTGTGTCAAAGCTGCAGTGAGACTTGAATGAATTTAAAGATTTTTAATGAACTTTTCACCAAAAATGAGTGTAAAAAACACTTTTTCCCCCTAAGTTTCGAACATGATTTTGGAAGAGACTGAAGCAAAAGCCAATTTTCCCCTCACCTAAACAAGTTTCAACCAGGTCTTGCAGTCCAAACGCTTTTAAAGAGCTCTGAAATGGTTAAAATGTTTTCAAATTGAAATATCTCAAGATTTGATTTTGAGTGATTGACTGAAGTGAGTAGCTTTACACAAACATGCAACCATGGTGTTGAGGAGGGGGAAGGTAGGGGAGGATTTGTAGGAGTTACATATTACTTTTTAATTACTTTTTAAAAATGTACCATTAAGACATTTAGGAAGAGAACCAAGAAAGGGGAAAAACACAAACCATTTTATAATGTCTGTCGTTCGATAGTCCTAACAAGTCGCAGGAATAACGTAAATATAGATTTCCTCTTAAACATTTAGTGGAGTGTTAATTGAAGCAAGAGTTATGTAATGATGTATAAAAATTGCAGGAAGCTACTTTAGAAGAAACCACTCTTTGTTTATTGAGAGAGACACAGAAAATACTTTGATTAAAGTGATAACGTACAATTCGATTTGGTTTGAATGTTTGAAATAGGAGATTAAAATTTGTGAGTATAATGAAGTTTGTTTCCTGCTTTTAATTGCGAAGTACCTAAAATAATTCAACACTCCTTGTGACAAGAGCAGGGATTAATATTGTGGAGAATGTTTGAGAGAAAAACATTAGAAGCGAAATTGGTAAATTATAAATCTTTACGTCAACATATCAGTAAACATTTGCAAGTCAGTCTGACTGGTTTTGCTGTCCAGGAAGAAAAACAAGTGTTTATTTCTGTTAAGTCATAGCTTTGCCTGCTTATTTTGTTTATAATTCAGTGACACAAATTGTGTGTATATTTGTAAATTGTAAAATAACAGCAATAAATCACATTTCTGTGACATTCTTTCTGTCTTAAACGATTCAATTTGTGCCTCGGAATCTAGAAGCTTCTTTACCTGAAAGGTTTGAATGGTTAAAGCTGATCTCAGCTATCAAAAGCTGTTTGCGACATTCCTGCATTGTGGAACAGTGTGATGTCTTTGCAGAGACAGGAATACGCATTGTTGAATGGAGGTTTTTCTGATCTGTTGCATCCTGTGTAGATCAGAAACAGGTAAAGATGTTCATAGTAAACAGCCAGTAAACAGCCCAAGACAATGAAATGCTAAAACAATGTCTGGCCAAGGTCAGAGACTTCAAGCACAGGACATGTGGAATATACAAAACCCCATAGCCCTGTATCAATCCCAAACTAATCACACTGCCCCGCTCTCTCCCCCATACCCTGTATCAATCCCCAAACTAATCCCACTGCCCCGCTCTCTCCCCATACCCTGTATCAATCCCCAAACTAATCCCACTGCCCTGCTGACTCCCCATACCCTGTATCAATCCCCAATCTAATCCCACTGCCCCGCTCTCTCCCCATACCCTGTATCAATCCCCAAACTAATCCCACTGCCCCGCTCTCTCCCCATAGCCCTGTATCAATCCCAAACTAATCCCACTGCCCCGCTCTCTCCCCATACCCTGTATCAATCCCCAAACTAATCCCACTGCCCCGCTCTCTCCCCATACCCTGTATCAATCCCCAATCTAATCCCACTGCCCTGCTCTCTCCCCATAGCCCTGTATCAATCCCAAACTAATCCCACTGCCCCGCTCTCTCCCCATAGCCCTGTATCAATCCCCAAACTAATCCCACTCCCCTGCTCTCTCCCCATACCCTGTATCAATCCCCAAACTAATCCCACTGCCCTGCTGACTCCCCATAGCCCTGTATCAATCCCCAAACTAATCCCACTGCCCCACTCTCTCCCGATTGCCCTGCATCAATCCCAAACTAATCACACTCCCCCGCTCTCTCCCCATAGCCCTCTATCAATCCCCAAACTAATCCCACTGCCCCGCTCTCTCCCCATAGCCCTGTATCAATCCCAAAACTAATCCCACTGCCCAGCTCTCCCCCCATAGCCCTACATCAATCCTAAACTAATCCCACTGCCGCGCTCTCTTCCCATAGTCCTGCATCAATCCCAAACTAATCACACTGCCCCGCTCTCTCCCCATAGCCCTGTATCAATCCCCAAAACTAATCCCACTGTACCGCTCTCTCCCCATAGCCCTTTATCAATCCCAACCTAATCCAACTGCCTCGCTCGCTCCCGATAACCCTGTATCAATCCCAAACTAATCAGACTGCCCTGCTCTCACCCCATAGCCCTGTATCAATCACCAAACTAATCCCACTGCCCCGCTCTCTCCCGATTGCCCTGTATGAATCCCAAACTAATCAAACAGCCCTGCTCTCTCCCCATAGCCCTGTATCAATCCCAAAACTAATCCCACTGCCCCGCTCTCTCCCCATAGCCCTGTACCAATCCGCAAACTAATCCCACTGCCCCGCTCACTCCCCATAGCCCTGTATCAATCCCAAACTAATCCCAGTGCCCCGCTCACTCCCGATAGCCCTGTATCAATCCAAAACTAATCCCACTGCCCTGCTCTCTCCCCACAGCCCTGTATCAATCCCAAACTAATCACATTGCCCCGATCTCTCCCGATAGCCCTGTATCAATCCCAAACTATTCCCAATGCCTCGCTCGCTCCCGATAACCCTGTATCAATCCCAAACTAATCAGACTGCCCTGCTCTCACCCCATAGCCCTGTATCAATCCCCAAACTAATCCCACTGCCCCGCGCTCTTCCCATAGCCCTGTATCAATCCCCAAACTAATCCCACTGCCCCGCTCTCTCCCGATTGCCCTGTATCAATCCCAAACTAATCACACTGCCCCGCTCTCTCCCCATAGCCCTGTATCAATCCCGAAACTAATCCCACTGCCCCGATCTCTCCGCATAGCCCTGTATCAATCCCAAACTAATCCCAAAGCCCCACTCTCTCCCCATAGCCCTGTATCAATCCCAAACTAATCACACTGCCCCAATCTCTCCCGCTAGGACGGTATCAATCCCAAACTATTCCCAATGCCTCGCTCGCTCCCGATAACCCTGTATCAATCCCAAACTAATCAGACTGCCCTGCACTCACCCCATAGACTTGTATCAATCCCCAAACTAATACCACAGCCCCGCGCTCTCCCGATAGCCCTGTCTCAATCCCCAAACTAATCCCACTGCCCCACTCCCTCCCGATTGCCCTGTCTCAATCCCCAAACTAATCCCACTGCCCCGCTCTCTCCCGATTGCCCTGTATCAATCCCAAACTAATCACACTGCCCCGCTCTCTCCCCATAACCCTGTGTCAATCCCCAAACTAATCCCACTGCCCCACTCTCTCCCCATAGCCCTGTATCAATCCCCAAACTAATCCCACTGCCTCACTCTCCCCCCATAGCCCTACATCAATCCTAAACTAATCCCACTGCCGCGCTCTCTTCCCATAGTCCTGCATCAATCCCAAACTAATCACACAGCCCCGCTCTCTCCCCATAGCCCTGTATCAATCCCCAAAACTAATCCCACTGCCTCGCTCTCTCCCCATAGCCCTGTATCAGTCCCAAAATAATCCCACTGCCCCGCTCTATCCCCATAGCCCTGTATCAATCCCCAAACTAATCCCACTCCCCTGCTCTCTCCCCAAACCCTGTATCAATCCCCAAACTAATCCCACTGCCCTGCTGACTCCCCATAGCCCTGTATCAATCCCCAAACTAATCCCACTGCCCCGCTCTCTCCCGATTGCCCTGTATCAATCCAAAACTAATCACACTGCCCCGCTCTATCCCCATAGCCCTGTATCAATCCCCAAACTAATCCCACTGCCTCGCTCTCTCCCCATAGCCCTGTATCAATCCACAAACTAATCCCACTGCCCCGCGCTCTCCCGATAGCCCTACATCAATCCCCAAACTAATCCCACTGCCCCGCTCTCTCCTGATTGCCCTGTATCAATCCCTAACTAATCACACTGCCCCGCTCTCTCCCCATAGCCCTGCATCAATCGCAAACTAATACCACTGCCCCCGTCTCTCCCCAAAGCCCTGTATCAATCCCTAACTAATCACACTGCCCCGCTCTCTCCCCATAGTCCTGCATCAATCGCAAACTAATACCACTGCCCCGCTCTTTCCCCATAGCCCTGTATCAATCCCCAAACTAATCCCACTGCCCCAATCTCTCCGCATAGCCCTGTATCAATCCCAAACTAATCAGACTGCCCTGCACTCACCCCATAGCCCTGTATCAATCCCCAAACTAATCCCACTGCCCCGCGCTCTCCCCATAGCCCTGTATCAATCCCCAAGCTAATCCCACTGCCCCGCTCTCTCCCGATTGCCCTGCATCAATCCCAAACTAATCACACTCCCCCGCTCTCTCCCCATAGCCCTCTATCAATCCCCAAACTAATCCCACTGCCCCGCTCTCTCCCCATAGCCCTGTATCAATCCCAAAACTAATCCCACTGCCCAGCTCTCCCCCCATAGCCCTACATCAATCCTAAACTAATCCCACTGCCGCGCTCTCTTCCCATAGTCCTGCATCAATCCCAAACTAATCACACTGCCCCGCTCTCTCCCCATAGCCCTGTATCAATCCCCAAAACTAATCCCACTGTACCGCTCTCTCCCCATAGCCCTTTATCAATCCCAACCTAATCCAACTGCCTCGCTCGCTCCCGATAACCCTGTATCAATCCCAAACTAATCAGACTGCCCTGCTCTCACCCCATAGCCCTGTATCAATCACCAAACTAATCCCACTGCCCCGCTCTCTCCCGATTGCCCTGTATGAATCCCAAACTAATCAAACAGCCCTGCTCTCTCCCCATAGCCCTGTATCAATCCCAAAACTAATCCCACTGCCCCGCTCTCTCCCCATAGCCCTGTACCAATCCGCAAACTAATCCCACTGCCCCGCTCACTCCCCATAGCCCTGTATCAATCCCAAACTAATCCCAGTGCCCCGCTCACTCCCGATAGCCCTGTATCAATCCAAAACTAATCCCACTGCCCTGCTCTCTCCCCACAGCCCTGTATCAATCCCAAACTAATCACATTGCCCCGATCTCTCCCGATAGCCCTGTATCAATCCCAAACTATTCCCAATGCCTCGCTCGCTCCCGATAACCCTGTATCAATCCCAAACTAATCAGACTGCCCTGCTCTCACCCCATAGCCCTGTATCAATCCCCAAACTAATCCCACTGCCCCGCGCTCTTCCCATAGCCCTGTATCAATCCCCAAACTAATCCCACTGCCCCGCTCTCTCCCGATTGCCCTGTATCAATCCCAAACTAATCACACTGCCCCGCTCTCTCCCCATAGCCCTGTATCAATCCCGAAACTAATCCCACTGCCCCGATCTCTCCGCATAGCCCTGTATCAATCCCAAACTAATCCCAAAGCCCCACTCTCTCCCCATAGCCCTGTATCAATCCCAAACTAATCACACTGCCCCAATCTCTCCCGCTAGGACGGTATCAATCCCAAACTATTCCCAATGCCTCGCTCGCTCCCGATAACCCTGTATCAATCCCAAACTAATCAGACTGCCCTGCACTCACCCCATAGACTTGTATCAATCCCCAAACTAATACCACAGCCCCGCGCTCTCCCGATAGCCCTGTCTCAATCCCCAAACTAATCCCACTGCCCCACTCCCTCCCGATTGCCCTGTCTCAATCCCCAAACTAATCCCACTGCCCCGCTCTCTCCCGATTGCCCTGTATCAATCCCAAACTAATCACACTGCCCCGCTCTCTCCCCATAACCCTGTGTCAATCCCCAAACTAATCCCACTGCCCCACTCTCTCCCCATAGCCCTGTATCAATCCCCAAACTAATCCCACTGCCTCACTCTCCCCCCATAGCCCTACATCAATCCTAAACTAATCCCACTGCCGCGCTCTCTTCCCATAGTCCTGCATCAATCCCAAACTAATCACACAGCCCCGCTCTCTCCCCATAGCCCTGTATCAATCCCCAAAACTAATCCCACTGCCTCGCTCTCTCCCCATAGCCCTGTATCAGTCCCAAAATAATCCCACTGCCCCGCTCTATCCCCATAGCCCTGTATCAATCCCCAAACTAATCCCACTCCCCTGCTCTCTCCCCAAACCCTGTATCAATCCCCAAACTAATCCCACTGCCCTGCTGACTCCCCATAGCCCTGTATCAATCCCCAAACTAATCCCACTGCCCCGCTCTCTCCCGATTGCCCTGTATCAATCCAAAACTAATCACACTGCCCCGCTCTATCCCCATAGCCCTGTATCAATCCCCAAACTAATCCCACTGCCTCGCTCTCTCCCCATAGCCCTGTATCAATCCACAAACTAATCCCACTGCCCCGCGCTCTCCCGATAGCCCTACATCAATCCCCAAACTAATCCCACTGCCCCGCTCTCTCCTGATTGCCCTGTATCAATCCCTAACTAATCACACTGCCCCGCTCTCTCCCCATAGCCCTGCATCAATCGCAAACTAATACCACTGCCCCCGTCTCTCCCCAAAGCCCTGTATCAATCCCTAACTAATCACACTGCCCCGCTCTCTCCCCATAGTCCTGCATCAATCGCAAACTAATACCACTGCCCCGCTCTTTCCCCATAGCCCTGTATCAATCCCCAAACTAATCCCACTGCCCCAATCTCTCCGCATAGCCCTGTATCAATCCCAAACTAATCAGACTGCCCTGCACTCACCCCATAGCCCTGTATCAATCCCCAAACTAATCCCACTGCCCCGCGCTCTCCCCATAGCCCTGTATCAATCCCCAAGCTAATCCCACTGCCCCGCTCTCTCCCGATTGCACTGTATCAATCCCAAACTAATCCCACTGCCCCGCTCTCTCCCCATAGCCCTGTATCAATCCCAAACTAATCCCACTGCCCCGCTCTCTCCCCATAGCCCTGTATCAATCCAAAACTAATCCCAAAGCCCCACTCTCTCCCCATAGTCCTATATCAATCCCAAACTAATCCCAATGCCCCGCTCTCTCCCCATAGCCCTGTTTCAATCCACAAACTAATCCCACTGCCCCGCTCTCTCCCCATAGCCTTGTATCAAACCCAAACTAATCCCACTGCCTCACTCTCCCCCCATAGCCCTACATCAATCCTAAACTAATCCCACTGCCGCGCTCTCTTCCCATAGTCCTGCATCAATCCCAAACTAATCACACAGCCCCGCTCTCTCCCCATAGCCCTGTATCAATCCCCAAAACTAATCCCACTGCCTCGCTCTCTCCCCATAGCCCTGTTTCAATCCCCAAACTAATCCCACTGCCCCGCTCTCTCCCCATAGCCTTGTATCAAACCCAAACTAATCCCACTGCCCCGCTCTATCCCCATAGCCCTGTATCAATCCCCAAACTAATCCCACTGCCTCACTCTCCCCCCATAGCCCTACATCAATCCTAAACTAATCCCACTGCCGCGCTCTCTTCCCATAGTCCTGCATCAATCCCAAACTAATCACACAGCCCCGCTCTCTCCCCATAGCCCTGTATCAATCCCCAAACTAATCCCACTCCCCTGCTCTCTCCCCAAACCCTGTATCAATCCCCAAACTAATCCCACTGCCCTGCTGACTCCCCATAGCCCTGTATCAATCCCCAAACTAATCCCACTGCCCCGCTCTCTCCCGATTGCCCTGTATCAATCCAAAACTAATCACACTGCCCCGCTCTATCCCCATAGCCCTGTATCAATCCCGAAACTAATCCCACTGCCCCGCTCTCTCCCCATAGCCCTGTATCAATCCACAAACTAATCCCACTGCCCCGCGCTCTCCCGATAGCCCTACATCAATCCCCAAACTAATCCCACTGCCCCGCTCTCTCCTGATTGCCCTGTATCAATCCCTAACTAATCACACTGCCCCGCTCTCACCCCATAGCCCTGTTTCAATCCCCAAACTAATCCCACTGCCCCGCTCTCTCCCGATTGCCCTGTATCAATCCCCAAACTAATCCCACTGCCCCGCTCTCTCCCCATAGCCCTGTATCAATCCCAAATTAATCCCACTGCTACGCACTCTCCCCATAGCCTTGTATCAATCCCAAACAAATCACACTGCCCCACTCTCACCCCATAGCCCTGTATCAATTACCAAACTAATCCCACTGCCCCGCTCTCTCCCCATAGCCCTGTATCAATCCCAAACTAATCCCACTGCCACGCTCTCTCCCCATAGCCCTGTATCAATCTCAAACTAATCCCTCTGCCCCGATCTCTCCCGATAGCCCTGTATCAATCCCAAACTAATCCCACTGCCCCGCTCTCTCCCCATAGCCCTGTATCAATCTCAAACTAATCCCACTGCCCCGTTCTCTCCCGATAGCCCTGTATCAATCCCAAACTAATCCCACTTCCCCGCTCTCTCCATAGCCCTGTATCAATCCCCAAACTAATCAAACTGCCTCGCTCTCTCCCCATAGCCCTGTATCAATCCCCAAACTAATCCCACTGCCCCGCTCTCTCCCCATAGCCCTGTATCAATCCGCAAACTAATCCCACTGCCCCGCTCACTCCCCATAGCCCTGTATCAATCCCAAACTAATCCCAGTGCCCCGCTCACTCCCGATAGCCCTGTATCAATCCAAAACTAATCCCAATGCCCCGCTCTCTCCCCATAGCCCTGTATCAATCCCAAACTAATCCCACTGCCCTGCTCTCTCCCCATAGCCCTGTATCAATCCCAAACTAATCACACTGCCCCGATCTCTCCCGATAGCCCTGTATCAATCCCAAACTATTCCCAATGCCTCGCTCGCTCCCGATAACCCTGTATCAATGCCAAACTAATCAGGCTGCCCTGCTCTCACCCCATAGCCCTGAATCAATCCCCAAACTAATCCCACTGCCCCGCGCTCTTCCCATAGCCCTGTATCAATCCCCAAACTAATCCCACTGTCCCGCTCTCTCCCGATTGCCCTGTATCAATCCCAAACTAATCACACTGCCCCGCTCTCTCCCCATAGCCCTGTATCAATCCCCTAACTAATCCCACTGCCCCGATCTCTCCGCATAGCCCTGTATCAATCCCAAACTAATCCCAAAGCCCCACTCTCTCCCCATAGCCCTGTATCAATCCCAAACTAATCACACTGCCCCAATCTCTCCCGCTTGCCAGGTATCAATCCCAAACTATTCCCAATGCCTCGCTCGCTCCCGATAACCCTGTATCAATCCCAAACTAATCAGACTGCCCTGCACTCACCCCATAGCCCTGTATCAATCCCCAAAACTAATCCCACTGTACCGCTCTCTCCCCATAGCCCTTTATCAATCCCAACCTAATCCAACTGCCTCGCTCGCTCCCGATAACCCTGTATCAATCCCAAACTAATCAGACTGCCCTGCTCACCCCATAGCCCTGTATCAATCACCAAACTAATCCCACTGCCCCGCTCTCTCCCGATTGCCCTGTATGAATCCCAAACTAATCAAACTGCCCCGCTCTCTCCCCATAGCCCTGTATCAATCCCAAAACTAATCCCACTGCCCCGCTCTCTCCCCATAGCCCTGTACCAATCCGCAAACTAATCCCACTGCCCCGCTCACTCCCCATAGCCCTGTATCAATCCCAAACTAATCCCAGTGCCCCGCTCACTCCCGATAGCCCTGTATCAATCCAAAACTAATCCCACTGCCCTGCTCTCTCCCCATAGCCCTGTATCAATCCCAAACTAATCACATTGCCCCGATCTCTCCCGATAGCCCTGTATCAATCCCAAACTATTCCCAATGCCTCGCTCGCTCCCGATAACCCTGTATCAATCCCAAACTAATCAGACTGCCCTGCTCTCACCCCATAGCCCTGTATCAATCCCCAAACTAATCCCACTGCCCCGCGCTCTTCCCATAGCCCTGTATCAATCCCCAAACTAATCCCACTGCCCCGCTCTCTCCCGATTGCCCTGTATCAATCCCAAACTAATCACACTGCCCCGCTCTCTCCCCATAGCCCTGTATCAATCCACAAACTAATCCCACTGCCCCGATCTCTCCGCATAGCCCTGTATCAATCCCAAACTAATCCCAAAGCCCCACTCTCTCCCCATAGCCCTGTATCAATCCCAAACTAATCACACTGCCCCAATCTCTCCCGCTAGGCCGGTATCAATCCCAAACTATTCCCAATGCCTCGCTCGCTCCCGATAACCCTGTATCAATCCCAAACTAATCAGACTGCCCTGCACTCACCCCATAGCCCTGTATCAATCCCCAAACTAATACCACAGCCCCGCGCTCTCCCGATAGCCCTGTCTCAATCCCCAAACTAATCCCACTGCCCCACTCCCTCCCGATTGCCCTGTATCAATCCCAAACTAATCACACTGCCCCGCTCTCTCCCCATAGCCCTGCATCAATCCCCAAACTAATCCCACTGCCCCGATCTCTCCGCATAGCCCTGTATCAATCCCAATCTAATCCCAAATCCCCACTCTCTCCCCATAGCCCTGTATCAATCCCAAACTAATCACACTGCCACAATCTCTCCCGATAGCCCTGTATCAATCCCAAACTATTCCCAATGCCTCGCTCGCTCCCGATAACCCTGTATCAATCCCAAACTAATCAGACTGCCCTGCACTCACCCCATAGCCCTGTATCAATCCCCAAACTAATCCCACTGCCCCGCGCTCTCCCGATAGCCCTGTCTCAATCCCCAAACTAATCCCACTGCCCCGCTCTCTGCCGATTGCCCTGTATCAATCCCAAACTAATCACACTGCCCCGCTCTCTCCCCATAGCCCTGTGTCAATCCCCAAACTAATCCCACTGCCCCACTCTCTCCCCATAGCCCTGTATCAATCCCAAACTAATCCCACTGCCACGCTCTCTCCCCATAGCCCTGTATCAATCTCAAACTAATCCCTCTGCCCCGATCTCTCCCGATAGCCCTGTATCAATCCCAAACAAATCCCACTGCCCCGCTCTCTCCCCATAGCCCTGTATCAATCTCAAACTAATCCCACTGCCCCGTTCTCTCCCGATAGCCCTGTATCAATCCCAAACTAATCCCACTGCCCCGCTCTCTCCATAGCCCTGTATCAATCCCCAAACTAATCAAACTGCCTCGCTCTCTCCCCATAGCCCTGTATCAATCCCAAACTAATCACACTGCCCCGCTCTCTCCCCATAGCCCTGCATCAATCCCCAAACTAATCCCACTGCCCCGATCTCTCCGCATAGCCCTGTATCAATCCCAAACTAATCCCAAATCCCCACTCTCTCCCCATAGCCCTGTATCAATCCCAAACTAATCACACTGCCACACTCTCTCCCCATAGCCCTGTATCAATCCCCAAACTAATCCCACTGCCTCACTCTCCCCCCATAGCCCTACATCAATCCTAAACTAATCCCACTGCCGCGCTCTCTTCCCATAATCCTGCATCAATCCCAAACTAATCACACAGCCCCGCTCTCTCCCCATAGCCCTGTATCAATCCCCAAAACTAATCCCACTGCCTCGCTCTCTCCCCATAACCCTTTATCAATCCCAAACTAATCCAACTGCCCCGCTCTCTCCCCATAGCCCTGTATCAATCCCAAACTAATCCCACTGCCCCGCTCTCTCCCCATAGCCCTGTATCAATCCCAAACTAATCCCACTGCCCCGCTCACTCCCCATAGCCCTGTATCAATCCACAAACTAATCCCACTGCCCCGCTCACTCCCCATAGCCCTGTATCAATCCCAAACTAATCCCATTGCCCCGCTCACTCCCGATAGCCCTGTATCAATCCCAAACTAATCCCAAAGCCCCACTCTGTCCCCATAGCCCTGTATCAATCCCAAACTAATCACACTGCCCCGATCTCTCCCGATAGCCCTGTATCAATCCCAAACTATTCCCAATGCCTCGCTCGCTCCCGATAACCCTGTATCAATCACAAACTAATCAGACTGCCCGGCTCTCACCCCATAGCCCTGTATCAATCCCCAAACTAATCCCACTGCCTCGCGCTCTTCCCATAGCCCTGTATCAATCCCCAAACTAATCCCACTGCCCCGCTCTCTCCCGATTGCCCTGTATCAATCCCAAACTAATCACACAGCCCCGCTCTCTCCCCATAGCCCTGTATCAGTCCCCAAACTAATCCCACTGCCCCGCTCACTCCCCATAGCCCTGTATCATTCGCAAACTAATCCCAGTGCCCCGCTCACTCCCGATAGCCCTGTATCAATCCAAAACTAATCCCAAAGCCCCACTCTCTCCCGATAGTCCTGTATCAATCCCAAACTAATCCCAATGCCCCGCTCTCTCCCCATAGCCCTGTTTCAATCCACAAACTAATCCCACTGCCCCGCTCTCTCCCCATAGCCTTGTATCAATCCCAAACTAATCCCACTGCCCCGCTCTCTCCCCATAGCCCTGTATCAATCCCAAACTAATCCCACTGCCCTGCTCTCTCCCCATAGCCCTGTATCAATCCCAAAATAATCCCACTGCCCCGCTCTATCCCCATAGCCCTGTATCAATCCCCAAACTAATCCCACTGCCCTGCTGACTCCCCATAGCCCTGTATCAATCCCCAAACTAATCCCACTGCCCCGCTCTCTCCCGATTGCCCTGTATCAATCCCAAACTAATCACACTGCCCCGCTCTCTCCCCATAGCCCTGTATCAATCCCCAAACTAATCCCACTGCCCCGCTCTCTCCCCATAGCCCTGTATCAATCCCTAAACTAATCCCACTGCCCCGCTCTCCCCCCATAGCCCTACATCAATCCTAAACTAATCCCACTGCCGCGCTCTCGTCCCATAGTCCTGCATCAATCCCAAACTAATCACACTGACCCGCTCTCTCCCCAGAGCCCTGTATCAATCCTCAAAACTAATCCCACTGCCCCGCTCTCTCCCCATAGCCCTTTATCAATCCCAAACTAATCCAACTGCCTTGCTCGCTCCCGATAACCCTGTATCAATCCCAAACTAATCAGACTGCCCTGCTCTCACCCCATAGCCCTGTATCAATCCCCAAACTAATCCCACTGCCCCGCGATTTCCCATAGCCCTGCATCAATCACCAAACTAATCCCACTGCCCCGCTCTCTCCCGATTGCCCTGTATCAATCCCAAACTAATCACACTGCCCCGCTCTCTCCCCATAGCCCTGCATCAATCCCCAAACTAATCCCACTGCCCCGCTCTCTCCCCATAGCTCTGCATCAATCCCAAATTAATCCCACTGCCCCGCACTCTCCCCATAGCCTTGTATCAACCCAAACAAATCACACTGCCCCACTCTCACCCCATAGCCCTGTATCAATTACCAAACTAATCCCACTGCCCCGCTCTCTCCCCATAGCCCTGTATCAATCCCAAACTAATCCCACTGCCCCGCTCTCTCCCCATAGCCCTGCATCAATCCCCAAACTAATCCCACTGCCCCGATCTCTACACATAGCCCTGTATCAATCCCAAACTAATCCCAAATCCCCACTCTCTCCCCATAGCCCTGTATCAATCCCAAACTAATCACACTGCCACAATCTCTCCCGATAGCCCTGTATCAATCCCAAACTATTCCCAATGCCTCGCTCGCTCCCGATAACCCTGTATCAATCCCAAACTAATCAGACTGCCCTGCACTCACCCCATAGCCCTGTATCAATCCCAAACTAATCCCACTGCCCCGCTCTATCCCCATAGCCCTGTATCAATCCCCAAACTAATCCCACTCCCCTGCTCTCTCCCCATACCCTGTATCAATCCCCAAACTAATCCCACTGCCCTGCTGACTCCCCATAGCCCTGTATCAATCCCCAAACTAATCCCACTGCCCCACTCTCTCCCGATTGCCCTGCATCAATCCCAAACTAATCACACTGCCCCGCTCTCTCCCCATAGCCCTCTATCAATCCCCAAACTAATCCCACTGCCCCGCTCTCTCCCCATAGCCCTGTATCAATCCCAAAACTAATCCCACTGCCCCGCTCTCCCCCCATAGCCCTACATCAATCCTAAACTAATCCCACTGCCGCGCTCTCTTCCCATAGTCCTGCATCAATCCCAAACTAATCAGACTGCCCTGCTCTCACCCCATAGCCCTGTATCAATCCCCAAACTAATCCCACTGCCCCGCTCTCTCCCGATTGCCCTGTATCAATCCCAAACTAATCACACTGCCCCCCTCTCTCCCCATAGCCCTGTATCAATCCCCAAACTAATCCCACTGCCCCGCCCTCTCCCCATAGCTCTGTATCAATCCCAAATTAATCCCACTGCCCCGCACTCTCCCCATAGCCTTGTATCAATCCCAAACAAATCACACTGCCCCGCTCTCACCCCATAGCCCTGTATCAATTACCAAACTAATCCCACTGCCCCGCTCTCTCCCCATAGCCCTGTATCAATCCCAAACTAATCCCACTGCCCCGCTCTCTCCCCATAGCCCTGTATCAATCTCAAACTAATCCCTCTGCCCCGATCTCTCCCGATAGCCCTGTATCAATCCCAAACTATTCCCAATGCCTCGCTCGCTCCCGATAACCCTGTATCAATCCCAAACTAATCAGACTGCCCTGCTCTCACCCCATAGCCCTGTATCAATCCCCAAACTAATCCAACTGCCCCGCTCTCTCCCGATTGCCCTGTATCAATCCCAAACTAATCACACTGCCCCGCTCTCTCCCCATAGCCCTGTATCAATCCCGAAACTAATCCCACTGCCCCGATCTCTCCGCATAGCCCTGTATCAATCCCAAACTAATCCCAAAGCCCCACTCTCTCCCCATAGCCCTGTATCAATCCCAAACTAATCACACTGCCCCAATCTCTCCCGCTAGCCCGGTATCAATCCCAAACTATTGCCAATGCCTCGCTCGCTCCCGATAACCCTGTATCAATCCCAAACTAATCAGACTGCCCTGCACTCACCCCATAGCCCTGTATCAATCCCCAAACTAATACCACAGCCCCGCGCTCTCCCGATAGCCCTGTCTCAATCCCCAAACTAATCCCACTGCCCCGCTCTCTCCCGATTGCCCTGTATCAATCCCAAACTAATCACACTGCCCCGCTCTCTCCCCATAGCCCTGCATCAATCCCCAAACTAATCCCACTGCCCCGATCTCTCCGCATAGCCCTGTATCAATCCCAAACTAATCCCAAATCCCCACTCTCTCCCCATAGCCCTGTATCAATCCCAAACTAATCACACTGCCACAATCTCTCCCGATAGCCCTGTATCAATCCCAAACTATTCCCAATGCCTCGCTCGCTCCCGATAACCCTGTATCAATCCCAAACTAATCAGACTGCCCTGCACTCACCCCATAGCCCTGTATCAATCCCCAAACTAAACCCACTGCCCCGCGCTCTCCCGATAGCCCTGTCTCAATCCCCAAACTAATCCCACTGCCCCGCTCTCTCCCGATTGCCCTGTATCAATCCCAAACTAATCACACTGCCCCGCTCTCTCCCCATAGCCCTGCGTCAATCTCCAAACTAATCCCACTGCCCCAATCTCTCCGCATCGCCCTGTTTCAATCCCAAACTAATCCCAAATCCCCACTCTCTCCCCATAGCCCTGTATCAATCCCAAACTAATCACACTGCCACAATCTCTCCCGATAGCCCTGCATCAATCCCAAACTATTCCCAATGCCTCACTCGCTCCCGATAACCCTGTATCAATCCCAAACTAATCAGACTGCCCTGCACTCACCCCATAGCCCTGTATCAATCCCCAAACTAATCCCACTGCCCCGCGCTCTCCCGATAGCCGTCTCAATCCCCAAACTAATCCCACTGCTCCGATCTCTCCCGATAGCCCTGTATCAATCCCAAACTTATCCCACTGCCCCGCTCTCTCCATAGCCCTGTATCAATGCCCAAACTAATCAAACTGCCCCGCTCTCTCCCCATAGCCCTGTATCAATCCCAAAACTAATCCCACTGCCCCGCTCTCTCCCCATAGCCCTGTATCAATCCGCAAACTAATCCCACTGCCCCGCTCACTCGCCATAGCCCTGTATCAATCCCAAACTAATCCCAGTGCCCCGCTCACTCCCGATAGCCCTGTATCAATCCAAAACTAATCCCAAAGCCCCACTCTCTCCCCATAGTCCTGTATCTATCCCAAACTAATCCCACTGCCCCGCTCTCTCCCCATAGCCCTGTATCAATCCCAAACTAATCCCACTGCCCTGCTCTCTCCCCATAGCCCTGTATCAATCCCAAACTAATCACACTGCCCCGATCTCTCCCGATAGCCCTGTATCAATCCCAAACTATTCCCAATGCCTCGCTCGCTCCCGATAACCCTGTATCAATCCCAAACTAATCAGACTGCCCTGCTCTCACCCCATAGCCCTGTATCAATCCCCAAACTAATCCCACTGCCCCGCGCTCTTCCCATAGCCCTGTATCAATCCCCAAACTAATCCCACTGCCCCGCTCTCTCCCGATTGCCCTGTATCAATCCCAAACTAATCCCACTGCCCCGCTCTCTCCCCATAGCCCTGTATCAATCCCGAAACTAATCCCACTGCCCCGATCTCTCCGCATAGCCCTGTATCAATCCCAAACTAATCCCAAAGCCCCACTCTGTCCCCATAGCCCTGTATCAATCCCAAACTAATCACACTGCCCCAATCTCTCCCGCTAACCCGGTATCAATCCCAAACTATTCCCAATGCCTCGCTCGCTCCCGATAACCCTGTATCAATCCCAAACTAATCAGACTGCCCTGCACTCACCCCATAGCCCTGTATCAATCCCCAAACTAAACCCACTGCCCCGCGCTCTCCCGATAGCCCTGTCTCAATCCCCAAACTAATCCCACTGCCCCGCTCTCTCCCGATTGCCCTGTATCAATCCCAAACTAATCACACTGCCCCGCTCTCTCCCCATAGCCCTGCATCAATCCCCAAACTAATCCCACTGCCCCGATCTCTCCGCATAGCCCTGTACCAATCCCAAACTAATCCCAAATCCCCACTCACTCCCCATAGCCCTGTATCAATCCCAAACTAATCACACTGCCACAATCTCTCCCGATAGCCCTGTATCAATCCCAAACTATTCCCAATGCCTCGCTCGCTCCCGATAACCCTGTATCAATCCCAAACTAATCAGACTGCCCTGCACTCACCCCATAGCCCTGTATCAATCCCCAAACTAATCCCACTGCCCCGCGCTCTCCCGATAGCCCTGTCTCAATCCCCAAACTAATCCCACTGCCCCGCTCTCTCCCGATTGCCCTGTATCAATCCCAAACTAATCACACTGCCCCGCTCTCTCCCCATAGCCCTGTGTCAATCCCCAAACTAATCCCACTGCCCCACTCTCTCCCCATAGCCCTGTATCAATCCCCAAACTAATCCCACTGCCTCACTCTCCCCCCATAGCCCTACATCAATCCTAAACTAATCCCACAGCCGTGCTCTCTTCCCATAGTCCTGCATCAATCCCAAACTAATCAGACTGCCCTGCTCTCACCCCATAGCCCTGTATCAATCCCCAAACTAATCCCACTGCCCCGCGATCTTCCCATAGCCCTGTATCAGTCCCCAAACTAATCCCACTGCCCCGCTCTCACCCGATTGCCCTGTATCAATCCCCAAACTAATCCCACTGCCCCGCTCTCTCCCCATAGCTCTGTATCAATCCCAAATTAATCCCACTGCCCCGCACTCTCCCCATAGCCTTGTATCAATCCCAAACAAATCACACTGCCCCACTCTCACCCCATAGCCCTGTATCAATTACCAAACTAATCCCACTGCCCCGCTCTCTCCCCATAGCCCTGTATCAATCCCAAACTAATCCCACTGCCCCGCTCTCTCCCCATAGCCCTGTATCAATCTCAAACTAATCCCTCTGCCCCGATCTCTCCCGATAGCCCTGTATCAATCCCAAACTAATCCCACTGCTCCGCTCTCTCCCCATAGCCCTGTATCAATCTCAAACTAATCCCACTGCCCCGATCTCTCCCGATAGCCCTGTATCAATCCCAAACTAATCCCACTGCCCCGCTCTCTCCATAGCCCTGTGTCAATCCCCAAACTAATCAAACTGCCTCGCTCTCTCCCCATAGCCCTGTATCAATCCCCAAACTAATCCCACTGCCCCGCTCTATCCCCATAGCCCTGTATCAATCCCCAAACTAATCCCACTGCCCCGCTCACTCCCCATAGCCCTGTATCAATCCCAAACTAATCCCAGTGCCCCGCTCACTCCCGATAGCCCTATATATACTAGAAATATCTAACCCGTGCAGCACCTGCCTTGGGAATGTTTGATGGGACAGTGTAGAGGGAGCATTGCTCTATATCTAACCCGTGCTGTACCTGCCTTGGGAGTGTTTGATGGGACAGCGTAGAGGGAGCTTTACTCTGTATCTAACCCGTGCAGTACCTGCCTTGGGAGTGTTTGATGGGACAGTGTAGAGGGAGCTTCACTCTGTATCTAACCCGTGTTGTTCCTGCCCTGGGAGTTTTTGATGGGCTGGTTTAAAGAGAGCTTTACTCTATCGATTCTGTAGCAAACCTTGATAGATTGCAAGTCCGGGGATTCAGCGCATACACAGCGCAGACAGAAACACGGAACTTGCGGGGCCTCTACCAAGGCCTAAGTCGTTGGTACGGAGACCATGATTTCAGGGCCATTATCTTTGTTTGATGTAATCCTTCACTCCTGTGTATAAGACAGTGAGTCTCACGGCCTAAAATTCATTCAAATCTCAGTAAGAATACCCAGAACAGACTTTAATTGTCTTTTATTTGCTTCGTTTTTCTAAGGTGTACCCAGATATCTGCAGACCAACATTCATCCGCATGTGAATCCCTCCTCTGCATTTAAATCAAATCACGGTAACACTTTTATTTAATCTACCGAGGTTGAGTATTGAAATATACCAGGAGATCCAGGCACGTTTTGATAAAGCAGATTAACAATGAGTTCAGTGGGGATATTTAGCAAACAACAGGCCGATTTTAAAATGATAAGGCAGGATCTGTCCAAAGTGGACTGGGAACAGCTACTTGACAACCCTCTGTCTCAGTCCCAAACTAATCCCACTGCCCTGCTCTCTCCTGTTAGCCCTTTATCAATCGCCAACCTAATCCCACTGCCCCGCTCTCTCCCCATAGCCCTGCATCAGTCCCCAACCTAATCCCACTGCCGCGCTCTCTCCCGATAGCCTTGTATCAATCTCCAAACTAATCCCACTGCCCTGCTTTCTCCCCATAGCCCTGTATCAATCACAAACTATTTCCACTGCCCTGCTCTCTCCCCATAGCCCTGTATCAATCCCCAATGTAAGCACACTGCCCGCTTTCTCCCCATAGCCCTGTGTTATATCCAAACAAATCCCACTGCCCGCTTTCTCCCCATAGCCCTGTGTTATATCCAAACTAATCCCACTGCCCCGCTTTCTCCCCATAGCCCTGTATCAATCCCCAAATTAATCCCACTGCCCCGCTTTCTCCCCATAGCCCTGTATCAATCCCAAACAAATCCCACTGCCCCGCTCTCTCCCCATAGCCCTGTATCAATCCCCAACGTAAGTCCACTGCCCTGCTTTCTCCCCATAGCCTTGTGTTATATCCAAACAAATCCCACTGCCCCGCTCTCTCCCCACAGCCCTGTTTCAATCCCCAACGTAAGCCCACTGCCCCGCTTTCTCCCCATAGCGCTGTGTTATATCCAAACTAATCCCACTGCACCGCTCTCTCCCCATAGCCCTGTATCAATCCCAAACTAATCCCACTGCCCAGCTCTCTCCTCTAGCCCTGTATCAATCACAAACTAATCCCACTGCCACGCTCACTCCCCATAGCCCCGATCAATCCCACGCTTGTCCCGCTCCTGATCACTATCCAGTGACCTCTGTGTTAGTGAGAGGGGAAATCAGCCAGGGTTCCTGCTCCTCATCACTGCCCAGTGACCCCTGGGTTAGAGCGAGAAGGAAATCAGCCAGGGTTCCTGCTCCTGATCACTGCCCAGTGACCCCTGGTTAGAGAGAGAGGGAAATCAGCGAGGGTTCATGCTCCTGATCACACTCCAGTGACCCCTGGGTTAGAGAGACAGATGAAATCAGCCAGGGTTCGTGCTCCTGATCACTGTCCAGTGACCCCTGGGTTAAAGAGAGAGGTGAAATTAGCCAGGGTTCCTGCTCCTGATTACAGTCCAGTGAACCCTGGGTTAGAGAGAGAGGGGAAATCAGCCAGGGTTCCTGCTCCTGATCACATTCCAGTGACCCCTGGGTTAGAGAGAGGGGAAATCAGCCAGGGTTCCTGCTCCTGATCACTGCCCAGTCACCTCTGGGTTAGAGAGAGAGGGGAAATCAGCCAGGGTTCCTGCTCCTGATCACTATCCAGTCACCCCTGAGTTAGAGAGAGGTGAAATCAGCCAGGGTGCCTGCTCCTGATCACTATCCAGTGACCCCTGAGTTAGAGAGAGGGGAAATCAGCCAGGGTTCCTGCTCCTGATCACTATCCAGTGACCCCTGGGTTAGAGAGAGAGGGAAATCAGCCAGGGTTCATGCTCCTGATCACTATCCAGTGACCCCTGGGTTAGAGAGAGGGGAAATCAGCCAGGGTTCCTGCTCCTGATCACAGTCCAGTGACCCCTGGGTTAGAGAGAAGGGAAATCAGCCTGGGTTCCTGCTCCTGATCACTGCCCAGTGACCCCTGGGTTAGAGAGAGAGGGAAATCAGCCAGGGTTCATGCTCCTGATCACTATCCAGTGACCCCTGGGTTAGAGAGAGGGGAAATCAGCCAGGGTTCCTGCTCCTGATCACTGCCCAGTGACCCCTGGGTTAGAGAGAGAGGGGAAATCAGCCAGGGTTCCTGCTCCTGATCACAGTCCAGTGACCCCTGGGTTAGAGAGACAGGTGAAATCAGCCAGGGTTCCTGCTCCTGATCACAGTCCAGTGACGCCTGGGTTAGAGAGAGAGGGGAAATCAGCCAGGGTTCATGCTCCTGATCACTATCCAGTGACCCCTGAGTTAGAGAAAGGGGAAATCAGCCAGGGTTCCTGCTCCTGATCACTGCCCAGTGACCCCTGGGTTAGAGAGAGGGGAAAATCAGCCAGGGTTCCTGCTCCTGATCATTGTCCAGTGACCCCTGGGTTAGAGAGAGAGGGAAATCAGCCAGGGTCATTTAAATCATGTTGCGAGAAAGGGAAATAGTTTGTGCCCCCGTTTGTACCTCAGAGTCTTAGAGACGGAGGGAACGGCAACAGAAAAAGAGGAAACAACATCTCCAAAAACTGATCCCAACTCATCGCCAAGGCTGGGGATAGATAACCTCGCCGCCTTCTTAGGAAGTTTAACCACTTTATTCACTTTCTGATTGGAGCTCCGTTTGGAATTAGACTTTATTTTGTCAGATGTTTAACGACAGCATTGAAGGGGGAAGGAGAAACTTGGAGCAACTTCTTGTGTCAAAGCTGCAGTGAGACTTGAATGAATTTAAAGATTTTTAATGAACTTTTCACCAAAAATGAGTGTAAAAAACACTTTTTCCCCCTAAGTTTCGAACATGATTTTGGAAGAGACTGAAGCAAAAGCCAATTTTCCCCTCACCTAAACAAGTTTCAACCAGGTCTTGCAGTCCAAACGCTTTTAAAGAGCTCTGAAATGGTTAAAATGTTTTCAAATTGAAATATCTCAAGATTTGATTTTGATTGATTGACTGAAGTGAGTAGCTTTACACAAACATGCAACCATGGTGTTGAGGAGGGGGAAGGTAGGGGAGGATTTGTAGGAGTTACATATTACTTTTTAATTACTTTTTAAAAATATACCATTAAGACATTTAGGAAGAGAACCAAGAAAGGGGAAAAACACAAACCATTTTATAATGTCTGTCGTTCGATAGTCCTAACAAGTCGCAGGAATAACGTAAATATAGATTTCCTCTTAAACATTTAGTGGAGTGTTAATTGAAGCAAGAGTTATGTAATGATGTATAAAAATTGCAGGAAGCTACTTTAGAAGAAACCACTCTTTGTTTATTGAGAGAGACACAGAAAATACTTTGATTAAAGTGATAACGTACAATTCGATTTGGTTTGAATGTTTGAAATAGGAGATTAAAATTTGTGAGTATAATGAAGTTTGTTTCCTGCTTTTAATTGCGAAGTACCTAAAATAATTCAACACTCCTTGTGACAAGAGCAGGGATTAATATTGTGGAGAATGTTTGAGAGAAAAACATTAGAAGCGAAATTGGTAAATTATAAATCTTTACGTCAACATATCAGTAAACATTTGCAAGTCAGTCTGACTGGTTTTGCTGTCCAGGAAGAAAAACAAGTGTTTATTTCTGTTAAGTCATAGCTTTGCCTGCTTTTTTTGTTTATAATTCAGTGACACAAATTGTGTGTATATTTGTAAATTGTAAAATAACAGCAATAAATCACATTTCTGTGACATTCTTTCTGTCTTAAACGATTCAATTTGTGCCTCGGAATCTAGAAGCTTCTTTACCTGAAAGGTTTGAATGGTTAAAGTTGATCTCAGCTATCAAAAGCTGTTTGCGACATTCCTGTATTGTGGAACAGTGTGATGTCTTTGCAGAGACAGGAATTCGCATTGTTGAATGGAGGTTTTTCTGATCTGTTGCATCCTGTGTAGATCAGAAACAGGTAAAGATGTTCATAGTAAACAGCCAGTAAACAGCCCAAGACAATGAAATGCTAAAACAATGTCTGGCCAAGGTCAGAGACTTCAAGCACAGGACATGTGGAATATACAAAACCCCATAGCCCTGTATCAATCCCAAACTAATCACACTGCCCCGCTCTCTCCCCCATACCCTGTATCAATCCCCAAACTAATCCCACTCCACCGCTCTCTCCTCTAGCCCTGTATCAATCACAAACTAATCCCACTGCCCCGCTCACTCCCCATAGCCCTGTATCAATCCGCAAACGAATCACACTGCCCCGCTCACTCCCCATAGCCCTGTATCAATCCCAAACTAATCCCAGTGCCCCGCTCACTCCCGATATCCCTGTATCAATCCCAAACTAATCCCAAAGCCCCACTCTCTCCCCATAGCCCTGTATCAGTCCCAAACTAATCACACTGCCCCGATCTCTCCCAATAGCCCTGTATCAATCCCAAACTATTCCCAATGCTTCGCTCGCTCCCCATAGTCCTGCATCAATCCCAAACTAATCCCACCGCCCCCGTCTCTCCCCAAAGCCCTGTATCAATCCCTAACTAATCACACTGCCCCGCTCTCTCCCCATAGTCCTGCATCAATCGCAAACTAATACCACTGCCCCGCTCTTTCCCCATAGCCCTGTATCAATCCCCAAACTAATCTCACTGCCCCAATCTCTCCGCATAGCCCTGTATCAATCCCAAACTATTCCCAATGCCTCGCTCGCTCCCGATAACCCTGTATCAATCCCAAACTAACCAGACTGCCCTGCACTCACCCCATAGCCCTGTATCAATCCCCAAACTAATCCCACTGCCCCGCTTTCTCCCCATAGCCCTGTATCAATCCCAAACAAATCCCACTGCCCCGCTCTCTCCCCATAGCCCTGTATCAATCCCCAACCTAAGTCCACTGCCCTGCTTTCTCCCCATAGCCGTGTTATATCCAAACAAATCCCACTGCCCCGCTCTCTCCCCATAGCCCTGTATCAATCCCCAACGTAAGCCCACTGCCCCGCTCTCTCCCCATAGCCCTGTTATGTCCAAACTAATCCCACTGCACCGCTCTCTCCCCATAGCCCTGTATCAATCCCCAACGTAAGCCCACTGCTCCGCTTTCTCCCCATAGCCCTGTTTTATGTCCAAACTAATCCCACTGCACCGCTCTCTCCCCATAGCCCTGTATCAATCCCAAACTAATCCCACTGCCCCGCTCTCTCCTCTCACCCTGTATCGATCACAAACTAATCCCACTGCCCCGCTCACTCCCCATAGCCCTGTATCAATCCCAAACGATTCCCACTGCCCCGCTCTCTCCCGATTGCCCTGTATCAATCCCAAACTAATCCCACTCCAACGCTCTCTCCTCTAGCCCTGTATCAATCACAAACTAATCCCACTGCCCCGCTCACTCCCCATAGCCCTGTATCAATCCGCAAACTAATCACACTGCCCCGCTCACTCCCCATAGCCCTGTATCAATCCCAAACTAATCCCAGTGCCCCGCTCACTCCCGATATCCCTGTATCAATCCCAAACTAATCCCAAAGCCCCACTCTCTCCCCATAGCCCTGTATCAGTCCCAAACTAATCACACTGCCCCGATCTCTCCCAATAGCCCTGTATCAATCCCAAACTATTCCCAATGCTTCGCTCGCTCCCCATAGTCCTGCATCAATCCCAAACTAATCCCACCGCCCCCGTCTCTCCCCAAAGCCCTGTATCAATCCCTAACTAATCACACTGCCCCGCTCTCTGCCCATAGCCCTGCATCAATCGCAAACTAATACCACTGCCCCCGTCTCTCCCCAAAGCCCTGTATCAATCCCTAACTAATCACACTGCCCCGCTCTCTCCCCATAGTCCTGCATCAATCGCAAACTAATACCACTGCCCCGCTCTTTCCCCATAGCCCTGTATCAATCCCCAAACTAATCCCACTGCCCCAATCTCTCCGCATAGCCCTGTATCAATCCCAAACTATTCCCAATGCCTCGCTCGCTCCCGATAACCCTGTATCAATCCCAAACTAACCAGACTGCCCTGCACTCACCCCATAGCCCTGTATCAATCCCCAAACTAATCCCACTGCCCCGCTTTCTCCCCACAGCCCTGTATCAATCCCAAACAAATCCCACTGCCCCGCTCTCTCCCCATAGCCCTGTATCAATCCCCAACGTAAGTCCACTGCCCTGCTTTCTCCCCATAGCCGTGTTATATCCAAACAAATCCCACTGCCCCGCTCTCTCCCCATAGCCCTGTATCAATCCCCAACGTAAGCCCACTGCCCCGCTCTCTCCCCATAGCCCTGTGTTATGTCCAAACTAATCCCACTGCACCGCTCTCTCCCCATAGCCCTGTATCAATCCCCAACATAAGCCCACTGCTCCGCTTTCTCCCCATAGCCCTGTGTTATGTCCAAACTAATCCCACTGCACAGCTCTCTCCCCATAGCCCTGTATCAATCCCAAACTAATCCCACTGCCCCGCTCTCTCCTCTCGCCCTGTATCAATCACAAACTAATCCCACTGCCCCGCTCACTCCCCATAGCCCTGTATCAATCCCAAACGATTCCCACTGCCCCGCTCTCTCCCGATTGCCCTGTATCAATCCCAAACTAATCACACTGCCCCGCTCTCTCCCCATAGCCCTGTATCAATCCCCAAACTAATCCCAATGCCCCGATCTCTCCCCATAGCCCTGCATCAATCCCCAAACTAATCCCACTGCCCCGATCTCTCCGCACAGCCCTGTATCAATCCCAATCTAATCCCAAAGCCCCGCTCTCTCCCCATAGCCTTGTATCAATCCCAAACTAATCCCACTGCCCCGCTCTCTCCCCATAGCCCTGTATCAATCCCAAACTAATCCCACTGCCCTGCTCTCTCCCCATAGCCTTGTATCAATCCCAAAATAATCCCACTGCCCCGCTCTATCCTCATAGCCCTGCATCAATCCCCAAACTAATCCCACTCCCCTGCTCTCCCCCATACCCTGTATCTCTCCCCAAAACTAATCCCACTGCCCCGCTCTCTCCCCATAGCCCTTTATCAATCCCAAACTAATCCAACTGCCTCGCTCGCTCCCGATAACCCTGTATCAATCCCAAACTAATCAGACTGCCCTGCTCTCACCCCATAGCCCTGTATCAATCCCCAAACTAATCCCACTGCCCCGCGATCTTCCCATAGCCCTGTATCAATCCCAAACTAATCCCACTGCCCTGCTCTCTCCCCATAGCCCTGTATCAATCCCAAACTAATCACACTGCCCCGATCTCTCCCGATAGCCCTGTATCAATCCCAAACTATTCCCAATGCCTCGCTCGCTCCCGATAACCCTATATCAATCCCAAACTAATCAGACTGCCCTGCTCTCACCCCATAGCCCTGTATCAATCCCCTAACTAATCCCACTGCCCCGCGCTCTTCCCATAGCCCTGTATCAATCCCCAAACTAATCCCACTGCCCCGCTCTCTCCCGATTGCCCTGTATCAATCCCAACCTAATCCCACTGCCTCGCTTTCCCCCCATAGCTCTGTCTTGATCCCAAACTAATCCCACTGCCCTGCTCTCCCCCCATAGCCCTGAATCAATCCCAAACTAATCCCACTGCCCCACTCTCTCCCCATAGCCCTGCATCAATCCCAAACTTTTCCCAATAGCACTGCTTCAATTCCAAACTAATCCCTCCTCTGCCCCACTCTCTGCCCATAGCCCTGCATCATTCCCAAACTAACCCCACTGCCACGCTCTCTCCCCATAGCCCTGGGAGTGTTTGATGGGACAGTGTAGAGGGAGCATTACTATATATATCTAACCCGTGCAGCACCTGCCTTGGGAATGTTTGATGGGACAGTGTAGAGGGAGCTTTTTGCCTGTATCTAACCCGTGCGGTACCTGCCTTGGGAGTGTTTGATGGGACAGTGTAGAGGGAGCATTACTCTGTATCTAACCCGTGCTGTACCTGCCTTGGGAGTGTTTGATGGGACAGCGTAGAGGGAGCTTTACTCTGTATCTAACCCGTGCAGTACCTGCCTTGGGAGTGTTTGATGGGACAGTGTAGAGGGAGCTTCACTCTGTATCTAACCCGTGTTGTTCCTGCCCTGGGAGTTTTTGATGGGCTGGTTTAAAGAGAGCTTTACTCTATCGATTCTGTAGCAAACCTTGATAGATTGCAAGTCCGGGGATTCAGCGCATACACAGCGCAGGCAGAAACACGGAACTTGCGGGGCCTCTACCAAGGCCTAAGTCGTTGGTACGGAGACCATGATTTCAGGGCCATTATCTTTGTTTGATGTAATCCTTCACTCCTGTGTATAAGACAGTGAGTCTCACGGCCTAAAATTCATTCAAATCTCAGTAAGAATACCCAGAACAGACTTTAATTGTCTTTTATTTGCTTCGTTTTTCTAAGGTGTACCCAGATATCTGCAGACCAACATTCATCCGCATGTGAATCCCTCCTCTGCATTTAAATCAAATCACGGTAACACTTTTATTTAATCTACCGAGGTTGAGTATTGAAATATACCAGGAGATCCAGGCACGTTTTGATAAAGCAGATTAACAATGAGTTCAGTGGGGATATTTAGCAAACAACAGGCCGATTTTAATATGATAAGGCAGGATCTGTCCAAAGTGGACTGGGAACAGCTACTTGACAACCCTCTGTCTCAGTCCCAAACTAATCCCACTGCCCTGCTCTCTCCTGTTAGCCCTTTATCAATCGCCAACCTAATCCCACTGCCCCGCTCTCTCCCCATAGCCCTGCATCAGTCCCCAACCTAATCCCACTGCCGCGCTCTCTCCCGATAGCCTTGTATCAATCTCCAAACTAATCCCACTGCCCTGCTTTCTCCCCATAGCCCTGTATCAATCACAAACTATTTCCACTGCCCTGCTCTCTCCCCATAGCCCTGTATCAATCCCCAATGTAAGCACACTGCCCGCTTTCTCCCCATAGCCCTGTGTTATATCCAAACAAATCCCACTGCCCGCTTTCTCCCCATAGCCCTGTGTTATATCCAAACTAATCCCACTGCCCCGCTTTCTCCCCATAGCCCTGTATCAATCCCCAAATTAATCCCACTGCCCCGCTTTCTCCCCATAGCCCTGTATCAATCCCAAACAAATCCCACTGCCCCGCTCTCTCCCCATAGCCCTGTATCAATCCCCAACGTAAGTCCACTGCCCTGCTTTCTCCCCATAGCCTTGTGTTATATCCAAACAAATCCCACTGCCCCGCTCTCTCCCCACAGCCCTGTTTCAATCCCCAACGTAAGCCCACTGCCCCGCTTTCTCCCCATAGCGCTGTGTTATATCCAAACTAATCCCACTGCACCGCTCTCTCCCCATAACCCTGTATCAATCCCAAACTAATCCCACTGCCCAGCTCTCTCCTCTAGCCCTGTATCAATCACAAACTAATCCCACTGCCACGCTCACTCCCCATAGCCCCGGATCAATCCCACGCTTGTCCCGCTCCTGATCACTATCCAGTGACCTCTGTGTTAGTGAGAGGGGAAATCAGCCAGGGTTCCTGCTCCTCATCACTGCCCAGTGACCCCTGGGTTAGAGCGAGAAGGAAATCAGCCAGGGTTCCTGCTCCTGATCACTGCCCAGTGACCCCTGGTTAGAGAGACAGATGAAATCAGCCAGGGTTCGTGCTCCTGATCACTGTCCAGTGACCCCTGGGTTAAAGAGAGAGGTGAAATTAGCCAGGGTTCCTGCTCCTGATTACAGTCCAGTGAACCCTGGGTTAGAGAGAGAGGGGAAATCAGTCAGGGTTCCTGCTCCTGATCACATTCCAGTGACCCCTGGGTTAGAGAGAGGGGAAATCAGCCAGGGTTCCTGCTCCTGATCACTGCCCAGTCACCTCTGGGTTAGAGAGAGAGGGGAAATCAGCCAGGGTTCCTGCTCCTGATCACTATCCAGTCACCCCTGAGTTAGAGAGAGGTGAAATCAGCCAGGGTGCCTGCTCCTGATCACTATCCAGTGACCCCTGAGTTAGAGAGAGGGGAAATCAGCCAGGGTTCCTGCTCCTGATCACTATCCAGTGACCCCTGGGTTAGAGAGAGAGGGAAATCAGCCAGGGTTCATGCTCCTGATCACTATCCAGTGATCCCTGGGTTAGAGAGAGGGGAAATCAGCCAGGGTTCCTGCTCCTGATCACAGTCCAGTGACCCCTGAGTTAGAGAGAGGAGGAAATCAGCCAGGGTTCCTGCTCCTGATCACTATCCAGTGACCCCTGGGTTAGAGAGAAGGGAAATCAGCCTGGGTTCCTGCTCCTGATCACTGCCCAGTGACCCCTGGGTTAGAGAGAGAGGGAAATCAGCCAGGGTTCCTGCTCCTGATCACTATCCAGTGACCCCTGGGTTAGAGAGAGGGGAAATCAGCCAGGGTTCCTGCTCCTGATCACTGCCC